>NC_068329.1:12792380-13094285 GCF_000147395.1 Oryza glaberrima
AGACGAACGGTCAAACATGTTTAGAAAAGTCAACGTCGTCAAACATTTAGGAAAGGAGGGAGTAATAAACATGAATAGCAAGTCGATCATAAAGTTGAGTGATTCTTTATCTTGGTTATAATCTGAAATTCCGAACTGTGATCTTCTCCCAAACAATATGCTTACGTGTTCACTTTCATTTGGTGGCACTATACTGCTGCAGCAGTTCAGCAAAAATAGGAAGCCTTGGCAAATATCAATTTCAGAATCACTGCATTATAGCCAATAGCAGTCATCTGATCATGCACATGACACATGACTGGATATTTGCACATATGGTTTATATTGTGATCATGGATTATTTAATTAAAGTAATCAGAAAACAATGGTTTTAAACACATGACTGGAAATTGACTGCAACTTAAGCCCAGTTTTTGCACCAATTAAGCACTGCATCCAGCTCAGGACCAGTCAGGACACAATTTACCCAATAAAACTCAAATAATGACATGACACAACCAAATGACAGGAAAAAATGGAAGAATATTTGACTCATAAAACTCAAATAATGCTGGCGCCTCGTAAGATAAAAATACCGTAACTCTAATCAAGTCCCATGTCACTTTTTTATCTGTGTACAAGTTACTCATTTCAATTTATCTGTTTGAGATCAGTCACAGATCAAGCATAAAAAAATACTTACTTTGCTGGATTCAAGGGCCATTGGAGCATTTCCTAAAACAAGATATGTGTAAGTGCAACTCGATATGTCAATTAACCTGACATAAAGAACTAAAAAGGTTACTTGGAATTTTTAAAGAACATAAGCAAGAAATTCGAAGCCTAATTATAACATTATATATAAGGCAGATTTTGCTCTAAAACATAACAAATATCAGAACATTGCAGCTTGCAACTATCTGTAGCCAAATCCCTGTAACTTAAAACTAAATAGCAGTCTAGGAGTGTTTCTTGCAACCACCTGAGCTGAAGTCATCGTAAGTGAGCATAATCAAGAGATTAGAGGGTTGGATAAGGACCAATGTCTAACACAAATCAGTGGTGCCGCACTGCCACCACCAAACCCAATCTGCTGAACATTAGAGGGAATCACCAATAAAAAAGTCCAGGAGCAAGAATTGGAATCGAATTACCAGCCTGATCCATTGTATGAACCATGATATGTTATGATGTTGTTACTGCTGCAGCAAAGCAAGATTATAGGGAGTGCGAGACACGTCGGCCTCGGGCGCTCCGGAGACCAGTGACGGCCTGAATGGTTTGTGGAGCACCATCGTCGGTGAGTCGCGGGTGAGGGAGAGCCGACGGTGGGGCAGATGCCACTGGTGGTCGCAGGGAGGCAAAGAGGCCGACGGCGCTCTGCTGTTTTTGTGGATCAGGATTCAGGAGCAGATGGGGATCGCGATAATAGGGAGGATATACGTAGGGCAGCCGTCAGTGGTGGAGAAGCAGCAGCGGACGACGTCGTCTCGACTCGGGATCGGCAGCACCCGCGCCCGTGCCGACGCCTGCAACGACGACGACGCATGGTGCTTGAGGCGGTGGATTGAACGGTGCGGTGTCAATCTGGCTGCGAAGGGGGTGAGGAGGCGACGCCGTCTCGACTGGGGAGGGAGGCGGTGTGGTGGATGCAGGCGAGCAGGGGCGACGGGGCGGCTGCGACGATGGGGAGGTAGTGCGGCATGGAGGAGAAAGGGATTGGGAGTGCCGGGGAGGACGGCAGGGACGGTGGGGAAGGAGGAAAGGGGGAGAGAACGGATCGGGGATGCGGGCGGTTGAGGGGGTTGCGGCGGCGTGGATCGGGGGGTTGAGGGTAGGGGAGAGGAGAGAGCGATCGAGATACGAGGGAGACGCGTGCGCTGGATGCGTAGGAAGAGAAAGGCGATCTGAGCCGTTCGATTAGACGATCCGACGTTCTATATTTCGCGTGTCTGTCAAGGTTAGAGTCACCGTCACCACTACGGAACTTTTAAGTAGTAGAGATATATCATCTTGATAAATGGATCTAGACTTGTTGACGCGAAAAACATACACTGGCCTGGGAGATCTGCTTAGCTCCAGTGCAGAATCAAAGGTTAGTGAGATGCGGGCGTGCCAATCAGTTTGACCCTGCAACTGACAGGATATACAAATAATAGATCAATGAGCCGATCGGCTGACAAGCCGATGGAGTAGTTCCAGCCGATGCCGATAATAGCCGATAACGATTGGATTTAAGCAATCGGCTATATGTCCAATATAGATAATGATATAAAGGCAATCGGCTGATGATGATGTAATAAAATAACAATATAATCTAGTATAAACCAATCGGCTAGCAATACAATATGATAGAATAAGCATTGATCCGAAGGTTAAAGCATACATCGGCTGGAGGTCCGATGTCATAGAATCCAAATGATTAGATAAACAGTGAAACCTTTGTTGTAATCAGCTAAATCCAACTTGTATGTAATCCTTATAAGCCGATGCAATGTCCAGATAACTTATCGGCTAGCACCTCGACAAAAAACTAGCGTGAACCTATCGGCTCAACAAGATTTATATTATCAACAACAATCTAGTAGGTCGAACCTAACCGATACAGCACGAGATTGTATATGATAATCTAATACTTGATGAGCTAGATCTGTCTAATGTGATGGATATAACAAATCTATTTAGAACAACATTGTGATTGCAGAGATATATCGGCTAAGATAGAAGATTAGACCTAACCGAGACAGTCCCAACTAAACCGATGCGTCTCTAAACACAATGCAATTAGAGATAGAATTGAGATATCAGGTAGGCAAATATATCAACCAAACCAGAGCGATCCAAGAGATCGAAGCAATGCAGCCTTGAACAACACCAACGTAGCCAATAGATTCACCAGGGCTGGTGGAACGTAGGACTTACTCCTTCACCGGAGATCAAACTGAACCGATGCAGCCTCGTGTCAGGTGCCAAATTCCACCGGAAGATAAGTAAAAAACCTCGGTAAAGTGGGTGGCGATGCGCCGAGAGTAGTTGTATTGATCAAGAGAGATAATTTACAATGACCCCGGGTGCACATATTTATACCCATGGGTAGATACTAGTCCTTGTAGGACAAGAAAGAAACTGTCCTAAAGATAAAAGGAAAACATAAAGTCCTTATAGGACACTAAATACACTTTCCTTAAGATAAAAGGAAACTAACAAACTATTCCAAATTAATAGATATATTTGCCATGCCGCATCCTCCTTGAACTCGGACTCTTCTGGATAAATTTCCTCTAATTGATCCCACTCCACCAAGAACACAACTGCTGGCGATTTGACTACTCCCATCGGCCGATTCCAAGACTCCAAAGCCGATACTGACTCTAGGCCGATGATGACTTTGGGCTTACCAAATTCTAGCGTTAACAAGACTGTTCGATTAGGATCCAACGTGTCGCGACCGAGAAAATTTGCATTTTCCCGAATGCTAGTTTATTAATCCCCGTCCCAGGAAAAGCCAGGGTACACCACACAAACATGATATAAAAGATACATCTTTATTATATCAATAATATTTCCATTATTACAAAGGCACTTCAGGCCTGACAAACAAAAATAAACAGCAGCGGACTAGCGGGCCTACGGCTCCATCTTCACAGGCGCTCAACTGTGGTATAAGCCAGGACTCCACCTAGGACTTCTTCTCCAAAGCTTCTCTTACTGAAGGGGGGAGAGATAGAGCAAGAATGAGTACAACCACAGTACTCAGCAATCCACACCAGGAGATGCATGATTAATGCAAGGGGGTACAAGGGGCTAATAATAGGTGTTAGGTTTTGCAGTAAACAGCATTTAAAAGTCACTTAGTTGCCCAAAGCTATTTTGCAAACACGATCCTAGAGCTACACAATATTATTAATCAAGGCCGTGAACCCACACGAACCTGCCTTAACCCAAGGCCTACGATAATTCAGACCGAACTGGCAACCCGACCTGGGTCCCAGCTCATCCCAAGCCAACTCAGGCCAACCATTCCACATTTTAGTTGTTAAGCAAGTTTTAAGAAGCAAACCACTAACTTGGGTACATTGCTAGGCTTGCCCATAACCAAGGGCGCGGCTATTCGAATAGATTATACTCTGATCAGAGGTGTACATCTTTACCCAATAGACACATCTTTACTCTGCATTCCACGGCCGTGGAACCCATCGTAAAGGATGTGACATAACCCCTTTACCCATCCTAGCCGTGACAAAAGCACCGACCCAACCTCGCCTATGGCCGGAATCCCGAGACAGGTAGGTAAGATTGAGCCCCTAGCAGCAGGACACCGGCCCTGTGCCATGACATCTCGACTACCGAGCCGCAGCCCGTGTAGCCTTCATTTGCCCTAGAGATGTCCATCGAGCCCCGACTTCGTCCATCTCCATCCGTGTACTCTTGCCAGGACTAGACTAAGCACCGGGTTAAGCCTTACCCATTAGACATGTGGTTAGTACGGTAGTGCTTTGCAACAGAGGCTCGAAGACCGGTCCTTATAGTGGCCGAGGTGCTACTAGCAGAACCATGCACCTTGAGCCCAGCCTAAAACCATTTTAGGGGTTTTGAATATAGGGGGAGGTGTGTGTCCAATTCTAACATAAGCCAACCATTCCATACTGTCCAAATGATATGAGAATTCCCAAAGTCTAAAGTTATAAAACTACCTAGTGTTGCCTAATTAATCAGCGAAGCATCTACCTAAATTTATACTAGTGGAACCGTTAATAGAGTACCCACTAGTTGGGGTTTTGTTTATCCTAGGGTGAACAAGGTAATAATAACAATAGCAATAATAATAAGGTCATAACAAAGGTAAATAGGCATGGCTAAATAAAACAGTGATAATGCGGGAATTTAAGTAAAGCGGTAATGCAATAATTTAAATCAAAATAATTTTATAAACTGGGATTCAATATGCTCAAGGGTGATGCAACTTGCCTTGCTCAGAGAGAACAACATTCCGATCCTTCGGCGACGACCGCGAAGCATGCTTCGGAAACCTCCGGAATGACATAAGCTACGCGAAGCACACAAGCAAAACTACAAGCCTAAAAAGAAGCAATAACAATACATAAAAAGAAAGCACACGGTTCTTTAGGTTATAACAAACATTAAGCGACTTGAACGGGTCGATTCAGAGTTCGTATGACCAAGATATGGTCATCCAAAGTTTAATGCTGTTATATGAAGATTTACGGATTATTATGATTAGGTTTTGCAACTATAAAACATGTGCAAGCGCTAGCCTGGAAAAGATAGGAAGGCTGCGCTGTTGACATGCGGACCCCACATGTCAACCTAATGGACCACGATAGACCGAATACACAGAGACGGTCCACGGGTCGACAGAAGCAAACCCCGTGTGTCAACCAAGGCGAGTGGCCGACAAACGGACTCCACTAGACACCACGTGGGCTGCACACGTGGAAACCACGCGGCTACCGAGCAGGCACACAAACACGGTCACCACACGCACCCATGAACGACTACCGGCACAGGTACATGGGTACCGAGGTCGACAACCGCACAACGGGCACGGGGCGACACCGAAAGGACGAGGACGGGGGCAGCGAGAGGACGGACCCTTACCACCACGCGACGAGGCGTGGGAACGAGGACGGCGAACAGGCGGCGGAGACGGCTCGGGGACGACGCAGACGAACGGCGAGGGAACGACTTCGGCGGCGATCCTTGGACGAAGGCGAGACGCGGTCGGTGCAACGCTTGACGACGCGGAGCCGAGGACGAAGACGACGACGGGGCTGCAGCAACCTTGACGAAAGGCGGGCGACGAACAGCACGGCTTGACGGAGGGACGAACACCACGACTACCGGGAACGACGGGTGGACGACGATGGGAACCGGCGAGGAGGCGACGACGAACGCCGGTGGATTCCGCTGAATGGGAGGCGAAGCCAAGGATGACGTCGCCGGCTCGCCGCTGCGATGCCGAAGGTGGTGGTGGCACGGCCGACGGCGCACGGGTGGAGGAAGGGCCGACCGGGGAAATTCCGGCGAGGCGGATGGAGAGGCCGGCGCGGCACGGCGGTGTTCTGGCGAAATACGGGCGACGCCATGGCCTGGCCGGGGAAGAGGACGGCTTTCCGGTGCCGGGAGAGGTGGTGGCGACATCGGCCGGTGCACAGGAGATGCGGCAGAGGCGGCCGGAGGCGGAACAGTGGCGGCAACGCCACTGTTGCCGGCGGGGATGCACTTCCGGAGGTCTCCATGGGAAACGGAGGGCAGGCCGGCGTAGAGGAGGCACCTGCGAGGTCGAGGAAGGTGGTGGCGCGGCCAGCCGACGCACTGGCACGGCGGCACGGGCGGCTGGAAGTGGCCGGCGGCATGGGAGGGAGAAGGAGGACGGCGGGGAGAAGTGGTGCGGCCATGGGGGAGCTCGGGAAGAGGCAAAACGGAGAGAGGAGAGGGAGGGGATCCCGTTTTATAGGTCACAGAGGGGAGCCGGCCACGGCAAGGGCGGGGACGGCGCCGGGAATCCGGCCGGCGGCCATGAAATGGTCTGTTTATAATTTTTTTTTAAATACTTATAGTGTTCAAGTACTTTCTGGATTTTTCTTGAAATTATTCGAGAATTAGAAGTATTTTTAACAATTCAAACATTATTTTAGTGATTAATTTAATTGGAAAAGTAAATTAAATTCCCTTTTCCTTTTCGGGCTGAAACTGGAAAAGTCTATCTGTTGTCCTCAGCCCGTCCTTCCTCTTTGCCTGTCTCTGCTTCCTTCCTATCTCCTTCTTCGGGGAAGTCTATTTCTTGTCCCTTTCTTCTTTTCTTTTCGGCCAAGCAGAAAGTCTACTATTCATCCCCGCTCTAGTGTTCATCTTCCAGCTCCAGACAAAGCCAGGTCTCCTTCTTCTTCGGGGAAGTCTATTTCTTATCACTTCCTTCTTTTCTTTTCTACCCAGCAAAAAGTCTACTTCTCCTGCCCACGCTACTGTTCATCTTCCAGCGCCAGACAGCCTGAGCCAGCCGTCCCGAGCCTGTGCATCGCCGCCTCCTCCATCAAATCCGGCCGATCCTGTGGCTCCTTTCGAAAATTGTTTGAGGGGAAATATTCCTCTTATCCTCCTCTACCTCTGCCCCCCAGAATCCGACTTTATCCCTTTGAATCCGGCGCGAATTTGGATTCATTTTCGAGTTTATCTCTCCACCAAACCCTAGGTTTTCCCGCCATGATTCCTTGCGTTCCAAGTCAGAATCCATCTCCCCCTCTGCCGTGCCTCCCTCAGCCCCACCTAATCCTATTCAATCCTCCCCTATATAAGCCGTCCTCTCCCCTCCTGTTTCCTGTTTTTGTTGCAGCCGCCCCTAGCCTCCTCCTCCTGTTTAGCCGCCTCCTGCACCCTAGCCGCCGCCGCTGCTTGCCGTCACCCCTCGCCGTTGTCGTCTTGGTCATCGCCGTCGTCTTCTCCAGTGAGCTCTCCTCTCTCCCATATCGTTTACCGGTGTAGTTTATCCCTAGGGACTTAATCTATTCTAATCTAATCTTGTTTGGTCCTAGCGTTGTCATCATCTTCGTGTGTTGCCACCAGATCGTCGCCGTCGCCTCTTCCTCTTCGGTCTTCCCCGGTGAGGCCTCCTTTCCGTTCCCTAGGTTTAATCTTTGTGTAGCTGCGTTCATGTCTTCGTGCAGTCGCTGTTGTGCCGCTGCCGTGCGCATCTCTTGTCGTGTCGCTGTGCCACTAGATGCCGCCGCCTTGCTGCTCGCTGTGCCACAGCTGCTGCACGCCGCCGCCTAGTGTCGCCGCTGCTGTCCAAGCCCTGCGCCGCTGCCAGAGTCCGTGCTGGCTGCCGCCTTGCCACGTCGGCCGTGTCGCTTGCTGTTGCCGCTGCTGCGGCATCGCCTTTGCTGCGTCATCGCTGCCGTGTCACCACTGCTGCGCCTGCACGTCGTGCGGCGTTGCCGTCGCTTTGCCGAGCCGCTTGTAGCGGCCACCGCTGTCGTGCATCGCTACCGCTGCCACTGTTTACCGCTTTGCCGCAGCCATGCCTATCGCGTTGTTGCTCGGCGCGTTGCTGCCCTAGCCCGTGCACCGTCGCTACCGGCTGTGCCGTCGCCCTAACCCTAGCCACGTGATGTTGCTTGCCGCTTAGCCGCCTCGCCAATGCACCGTAGCCGCTGCCACATTGCCGGCTCAGCTGAGCCATTGCTACCACTCGGTAGCCGTCTTGCTAAGTCGTTGTTGGGTCATTGCCGCTGCCGCGCCTTGCCGAGTCGTTGCCGCAATCGTGCCGCTGCTAAACCGTGTTACCGTCGCTTCCTAGCCGCTGCCCCAGACCATGCAACACCGCCGCTATCCCGAGTCGTCGTTGTTGTGGTTTGTTCATTGGTGCATCCCTAAATTCCTACCGACCTATCGTTTGCAGTACCAGGGCTTTATCGTGAATCGTGTCTAGCTCACCGGTTTAGCCGCAGCCATAGTTGAGCCGTTCACTCATTCGTTCAAACGAGGTGTTTCTCGTGTTTCGTTCGTTCGTCCACGTTGAGTCGTCCTTTAGTTTAGAGCCGTTCAGAACCGCCGGTTCCATTCGCCGGTTTCGGTTGATCATTTGGGTGATCCCGTGTCACGTAGAATTGACTCGTTGAGGTTCACTTGCCAGATCAATCCGAGCTATCCGATCTTGGTCAACTCGGTCAAGTTTATTCTCAGCCATCCAAAAATCAATATAAATCCTGTTATCCCTTTTCGATGGCATATTAGTTCTTTTTACTATATGTCGTTTACTAAATTCGTTCCAATAATTTCTGGAGGTTGTTTTAATCTTTAATCTCAGTTATAAATCGTTTGTAAATTGTTTAATCAATTTGGAATAGTTTTTTCTTTAATAGGCTTTAATTGGAATTAATTTTGTAAAATTCATAACTAATTCATATAAAGTCGGAATGAGGCCGTTCAAGTCTCATAATTCATCTAAAATAATGATCTACATGTTTTTTTTTACTTTTTATGTACTATTTATTTGGAGTTTCTTAGTCTTTTTCCTCGTTTTGTGTGTTAGCTTGTCGTTTCCGTTGTGTCGAAGGTTCGTGAGTGCATCGGAAGTGTTCTAGAAGACTAACTGGAGACCGATTATTGCAAGGCAAGTCACACAGATCCCAAATAACCCTTTGATCATGTTGAACCCGTTTAAAGCTATTGTTTTATTTGAACTCCTGCATTATTTTCGAATGTCATCGGGTGGTGAGCCTTTCCCAATTAATTATGGCCGAAGATGACTTTATTTTCCTATGGGTTATAATTTGATTAGCTTGAACCTTATATATTGGTTTGGTTCAGCTATATGCTTATAATAGATGCTTAGCCATGCTTAGAAACAATAGCTCATTAATGAGATAAATCATGCTTCACTATGACTTATGGATATTTAATGGTAGCTCACGATGGTCAATCGTGATTGGTTATTAACTAATTGTGAACTAAAACTTGATTAATGGTGGGTTGTGAACACATGGTTTTGATGGTTGTGCTCATAACAATTAAGGACCAGTTCGCGAGCTACTGTTGTGAGACATTAACCGTACTAACGACAAGTCAGAATGGGCAACGGCTGGACACTTTGTATAGCAAGGCTCATTTTGGTGCGCCAGACTGTGAAGCGGCGAGAAGTCCGTGGGGGTCGCTGTGGAGTCCATGCGTCTGGTTTTTTGAGGGGGTGATTATGATCCAGGAAAGGTGCACTGCTTTGAGTTGAGCTATGTGAGGGGTCTTGTCACAACTATACAAATGGTGACATGTTCAGCATGGGCACATGATGATATGGTGACATATTGTGGAGTTGTGTCTTGTGGGTAAATTTGTAAACCTCTGGCCAGAGTAAAACTATTCGAATAGCCGTACCCGCGGTCATGGACAGGTTGAGCAATGTTTTTCATGATTAGTCTAAGACCTCTCACGATAATTATTGATGCTATAACTAATAATAATTTACTTAGCTCCTGGTTTGGAGTTAGATCTGTACAGCCGGGTATGGTTGTTCAGGATGGTTGGGCCTGTGCAGCATGGGTGTGCTGTTCAGTGTTTTTTTACCGGAATTACTGCCAGGGCTTTGTCCAACATTGTAATTTTACAGAGTTACAAGAGGAAACCGCAAGAAAGACTATATGGTTTGTACCCAATTAAAAACAAATTGCTTTAAGGGATCCTTCATTCTGCATATATGCAGAAGAACTTCTTTGACAAAAAGTGATCTCTAGGCTTGGAAGGAGGGTTGAACGTTTTGAAAGATTAAACCATTCATTTGCTTCCATATGTGCCAAGCTACCAAAAAGAAAATCTCCAGGAAGCCCGTCAGAGCAAACTTGATTCTTGCTAGGGCGATCATTTAGAAAAACTCCAAATTATGATTCCACTCAATTCCCAGGTGCTGCCAACAACTGATACTGAACGGACAGGAGAAGAAAAGATGTAACCTTGTTTCTCTGCAATCCGCATTACACAAAACACATGTGAGGTCATCATTTTCTTTGGCACAGTGTCTTCTATCCAGCATGTCTCTTGTGTTGAGTCTGTCACAGAACAGGAGCCAAGCAAAAACTTTTATTTTCATGACATATTTTGTTTTCCACAACCAAATCATGGGTTTGGAGGGTTGTAACGCAGAAAAGTTAAGCTTATAAAATTTCTTAGCTGTGTACTTGTCTGAACCCCAGATAAAATTCCAAGCATCCCCCATTCCTGACTGTATGTTGAGATTGCTGTAGCTGCAAAAATTCAAAATAGGCCACATCTGAGAGGGATAGGGTAAAAGAATCTTCTAAAGGTCTTGAACACATGGCTTTCACTGAACCAGTTTTATACATGGTCACAGCAAAAAGATTGGGGTAGCTAGTGCATTTAAAATCATCATTCCATAGATCATTCCAGGAAAGGGCAGTTGTTCCTGTCCTGATTTCACATTTGGCTATCCCCTTGAAGATGTCTGCAAGAGATGTGATATCCCTTCACCAAAATGAATCCTTATTCACGATCAAGTGTGGAACTTTAGAATCATAATATGTTTGTGAGATCAGCTTTACTCAGGGTAAATCAGCACCATTATAGAATTTGACCATGTGCTTTAGGAGGAGCGCTGTGTTTTGAACTCTCAGATTGATTACTCCTAAACCTCCTTTCTCTTTAGGGGTGCACACCCTGTCCCAGGAGGTTAGAGATTTCCTTGTAGAAGAAGGGTTATTCCCCCTCCACAGATAGTTCTTTCGAGCTGTGTCAATGGCCTTGATGACTAGAACTGGTAGCTGCAATAAGGACATGTAGTAGGTTGGGATTAATGAAAGGACTGAATTGATCAATTTTAATCTTCCTCCATGAGGCAGAAATATGGAGCATGTTGTCAGCCTTCTTTCTATGCTGTCTACTAACACTGCAAAGTCCACCACTCTAGGTCATATGGTACCCAAAGGTAATCCCAAATAAGGTAGAGAACCAATCTTACATCAACTAAGAATTCAACTTTATCCTGTCATAAATTGAGTGGGTACAAGCCTGTTTAGTGTTGATTAATATTAATGATTAATTACTCTACTATTTTACTACTCCTGAATGTTTGCTAAATGCTGCTTTTGCAAATGAGCCCTATATTATACCATCCTTTTGGTATCCTTGTGCACTTGCATATTTGCTATGTGGCTTGCGGAGTATTCCATGTACTCACCTTGCAATAATCAATCAAACCTCAGTTGAAGAAAAAGGATCCAGAAGGAGAAGACGTTTGGCTTATACCCCAGTTGAGCTGCCTATGGGAGTGGAGCCGGAGCCATCGCTAGACTGTTTTTCCGCTGCTGTTTTCTATTCTTTTGTAAGTATATAACGTTATTATTATGATGAATTTGTATATTAAATTGTCAGTTTGTGTACCTCGGCTGATTCTTGGACGAGGATTTTATGCACAAATAAGTCCAGAAATTACCAGTGAATTTCTGGGCATGACAAACAGATGGACGGCGTTCTCGTGACCTACAAGAACTGCCTCCTGATGATGACGAAGTCGATGAGGGATTATCGTAGTCAGAGGTTCAACTCCCGGACCTACAGCCTCAACCTCGGGCCCTCTGGAAGTCTTGGGATCTGGAGTTTCGTCGTCGCCATGTGATGTCATGATGTCGTTAATCTTGTCCGTTGTCGCCCTAATCTTGTTAGTCCTGGACGTTGTCGTCCGGGTGACTACGGCAATCCTGTCGGTCTCGGTTGTTGTTATCATGACCATATTGACTGTCGCGTTAGGTGTCAAAAGATCACTACGACCATCTGGTTGAAAACCTGGAGTAGGCATTGCTCGATCACCTTGGGGCAACTGATAAGCATATGGAAACAAACCGTATCCACAAAGGCATCTCTTGTTATCCACGACTCCCCTTATCAATATTTGTCATACTCACTTGGTCGATCCCGGTGTAAGACCGTAGAGACATGGAGTCCTCGACAACGCTGGATGGAGTTCAATGGTCCACAAGTGAATTTAAACTGATCGGCGGCAAGACGTCGCTACAACAGTCTAGTCATTAACCAGGAGCAAGCATCTCTCAATCACCTATAGGGGCGCTAGAGTTGGTTATTACATGTGCATCTCATGTGGCCAGCATGACTCACGTACCCAACTTATAGCATATTCGGATATCTGTTCACAATCATGCCGGGTGATCAAGCCGACAACGTTCGCGGGGAATTATCCGTTAACAACCAATTTTCAAATAGTCCAGCCATGTCCTGCGTGCGCTATACATGAGATAGGTCGTCGGTCTCCGTTGGTAGGTTGGGAGCGACAACTCAGCCTTTACCGAGAACGTTCTCAATAAAGGTGTGTACTCGACCACAATCTACTCGAGTGCTCGATTGTTCCTGAAAAATATTTTGTAGAAGACAAGATATATAGTAGATAAAATCGAGTGCGTACTCAAAAAATGCATGAATCTTGTAGTATTATTAGGATATAAGGAGCAAATTAAATATCAGGCATTATGTAAACCATAAACAAGCATGATTTATTTAACAGGAACAATGTTGGTATTTCTTACAATCACAGATAGAATTCGCAAGCGCACGGATATACCGATGTAGCACTTCCCCTATGGAGTATTCCAAGGGCATCGAATCCAAGGGAACGTGTGTGATTATCTCTTCCTCTAGTTCATCTAAGGACACAAGATAAATATGGGCAAAGGGTAGAGAGGATTTCCTAGTGAGAAACAATGTCTAAGGAAAGCTTAATTTTAATCCTAACGCGGTACTCCAAGCAATAGCAACACGCTGTTCCCAGATGTCGCTCTACTACGTATCCAGACAGGGAGGACTTAAGTGCTCTTGAGGGCTGTCACCACCTCTACACCCACCTCAAACGTACTATGGGATACGCAGCAACCACTGGAAATTACTTACCTAGACATCACGTTTACGCATTTAATAACTACTCTAGTGCTAGCTAAACACTAAAGCAATCACTATATAATTAATTGACTATAGTGAACAATGATCCCGTATGCTAATTAGGAACTAACCAAGAATAATTCTCACTAAGCAAATCTTAATTACTCAGAATGATTTGCAAATCTTAATTACTCAGAATGATTTTTCTATTGAAGCAGAGTAATTACCAAAGTATAAGAATAAGGAGAGGATTACCAACAACTTCGGAATTCCTCCGACTTCTTCTACTTCACTCTCTTCCCATTCGAATTATACTATAGAACATATAAAGAACCTAAAGTATACTAAGAGCCTGTTGTAATCACCTCTACATATTGGTGTGTGTTGGAATAAAGGATGAGGAGGGGTATTTATAGGTGGAGCTTGCTTGGGAGTGTGGAGATCCTCCATGGAATCCTATGAGCATCTTCCCTCTCCTCATGCCAAGCGTCCATTTGGATGACAGTTGGAGCGCCGGAAATAGTCATAACCGTCATCAGGAAAGTGTTATCGACGGAACGCAACTTGGGTTTGGGCCAGCAGCCTCCATGAGGGTTCGGCTGAACTTAGTGTTCGGCCGAACCCGGGATGGCTCCGTTCGCTCCGGTTTTCGGCCCCTCAATCCATTGGTATGAATGTTTGGCCCATTTGGAGGTGTTTAATTGGGTTTTTGGGTACAAAACTCCATAAGTTCGGATACGAGTTTGATTCTCATCCTCCATGTATATTTGTCGAAACAAGATTTCGACAATAATAAAAGGGGGTGGCTATCAAGCTAGGAAAGTGGATGGGTTTGGAGACAAGGAATTTTATACAGGTTCAGGCCTTCCTATTCAAGAAGTAATACCCTACTCCTGTCCGGGGATGATTCCGCCGAGTGTGTTATTGATTGTATGATTGGGAGAAAAAGAATCGTCCCGAGAGGAACCCGGACCACTCCTTATATAGGGGAAGGGATCCGTAATACAAAGTACAGTCCATATCCTAACGGAATATGGGATTACAGATAAAATACAATCGTAACCGACTAGGATCCCAGGTATTTTCTTGACATACAAGTTTAGAATCTAACCCGAGTCCTCATAAAGATATTCTATCTATATTTGGTACCGTATATCCAGCTGGAATATAACCGCCATGTAGATATGGGGTAACCATAATCTCCACAGTAGCCCCCGAGACCTTCGCAGTTGACCAAATAGTCTTCTCGAAACAAAAAACAATAATCCGAGTGCTTCAATTCAACTTGCTCCGGCTTGCCGAGTGCTAAAAGACTGTGAAGGGCGAAAATAAAACATGGTGCATCGAGTAGACGCACCTAATTAGGTGTAGCCCCTGACTATGTGATTAGTTGAAAAACTAAACATATAGTCAAGAACCGAGCGACTTTATATCGAAGCATGCATGGTACTCAATAAAATACCCAGCCGACTGCTTCTCACTTGAATATATCAAGGACAAAAAATATGAAAAGGGCCGAGTAATAAACACTCAAAGGTCCAAAAATAGACATGTTTGATAGGAATCCGAGTAAAAATCTCATAAAATGACCCACCAAACATGATAGAAAATCATGGTAATTAATGAGTCTAATAACCAAGGCTGTGACCCTTACCATAA
Organism: Oryza glaberrima; assembly: GCF_000147395.1. NCBI lineage: Eukaryota > Viridiplantae > Streptophyta > Magnoliopsida > Poales > Poaceae > Oryza > Oryza glaberrima. Next base: position 12,807,432 of record NC_068329.1, read on the forward strand.
CCAAAATAAGCATATAACATGCTAAAAGAATGACTATTAATAAACCAGTCATCTCAAATCAACCCAAATAGCTTTTGCAGCCTAATAAAGCTTACAAAAAATGGTATAACACCTTTCTGTCGGACACCTTTTTATGTGCATCATAATAATTCCAAAGAATTATTAAATCGCGTTAAAAAGGATTTTAACAGCATTGGTCCACACCATTGTGAACACAAATTGCCAAAGCAAAAAGTGCCTAAGTCCCTAGGGATCACAACAGGCCACGCTGATTATAGTATTGGGCTGAAGTACTATATAGGCCCAGGCCCATTAGTACTCCCGATACCCTAATAATACCGAAGCGAAAAACGTCTCTTCGTCTTCCCCGCCGAGACTCTCGCCATTTTCCCCATTTCCTGCTACAGTGCAAAACTGCGCCGGGCAAACTAGGGTTCATCAATCCGCTCCAATCCACCCTCAAAAACTTCACGAAATTTCTCCCCGCATCCACCGCTCCGATTCCCCATCCCTTTCCAGCCGTATCTCGAACTAAATCAAATCATCCAGTTCACATTCATGGCAGAAGAAAGAGAAAGCTTCGAGAGTCAGTGGGCACCCTCCGATGTGATGGAAGACAATCTGAAGGAGATGGTGGCGCACGGCGTTCTTCCAGCAAAAGAGATCATCGGGTGGCGACCGGCATTTGGTGAGGCATTCCCGACCCCCGATACACACGAAATCGTGGTATTTGCTCATTTCTTCTATGGCGGATTTTCTCTTCCAACCTCAAGATTTTTCCGGGGCATTCTGAACTTCTACAGGATTAGCTTGCATCATCTGAATCCAAACTCCATAGTGCATATTGCCAATTTTATTCATGCCTGCGAAGCTTTTCTGGGCATTAGGCCTCATTTCGCCTTGTTCCGCCGCATCTTCTTCCTCAAGCCCCAGCCAAATAAGAGCAAACCATGCGTCGTTGGGGGAGCTGGTTTCCAACTCAGAGGAACCTTGAGCCAAAAATATTTCTCCATACCCTTCAAAACCTCAAACAAAGGCTGGCATGCAAACTGGTTCTATGTTCAGAATCCTAAGCCCGCACTCCCCGAGTACTGCTATCTTCCTCCGGTTTACCAGGACACATTGAACTCATTGCCTATGGGAGATGAAGCTGCTCAAGCAATGGAATTGATGGAACGCATGCTAAAACTGAAGGAACAAGGTTTGTAGGGAGAACAGATCACTCGGCACTTCATCAAAAGTCGATTAGCTCCAATCAAAGAGAGGTCCCGCACAGCTTTTGAGTTTGATGGCAAGCATGATCCAAATCGGGAAGATCCAGATTCTCTTGACTTTAAGGTCATGAAAGAAAGAATGTACAAGATCTTCTCAAACGCTATTGTTGTCAGCTATTCACATCTGCTGCCCGTTGTGCCATTCAACGCATTCAACCCTCCTCCACCGGTATGCACTCAAACATTTCAACCTTCCTCAAAAGTAAGCTTTTACCCTCTGTTAAGCTAATTGAAAGTTTGAAATATCATGCCCAGGAATTTGCTTTGATGAAATCGGTTCCTCCAATTGCTCAATGCCGATCACCTCGCCAGCAGACTGGTCAGGCAAGTGGAGGACCAAAAATCCGATCTGACGCTCGACCAAGTGCTTCCGATCCAGTCGGCCAGTCAGATGCTCGCAAGAGGAAGCTGGTTCTAAGCGAAGGCGATGATATCGGAAGGCTCGGAGACAAAGGAGCGACTGGAAAATCCCCAAAGCCAACTAATCCGAAGAAGAAAACCTCCAGTCGTCCTTTGCCAAAAATCAGAAAGTCTTCCAGGTACAAATCATTTGGCCATCTTCCTTGTCTTGCAGCTTACCCACTGTTGAAATAATACTAACAGCATAACTCAAACTCGTAGGAAGCCGTCTGACATAGATCCTTCCGAAAAGGACCCCGAGCCGGCTGACATAGAGGCAAACCCTTCAAAAGAAACTAGGCAACCTATAGAAGATCGTCCGAATGACAAACAACCGGCAACCGACAATGTAGAACCCAGCAACGAGCCCCCGACTGGGAACTAGTCGGCCGAAGCTGAAGTCGGTGCTAACCAGGAGCCCCCGACTGGAAACCAGTCGGATGCAGGGCCAAGCCAAAAGATTCCCGAGGTTGAAGCTCAAACGAACAGTCCGCTCGGGAAGGATGCTGACAATGAATCAGAAACCAGATCTCCTGTGAAGGCACCAAAGTCCACTCGTCCCCGACCGGGAATCATCACAGGTAGACATGCCATCTGAAATCATTTTGATCCAACAGACTTTATTTGGCTGCTTCATCTTCGTTCATGGATACACTAGGGCCAATAATTGGTGATGAAGAAGAGATCCTCCGGATACAAGCAGCTGAGGATTCACGCCCTCCGATTCTGGTCAAATGGTGGGATGACAACATGCAGCCTCAAGGGATCGTGATAAATAAGCAAAAAGAGGACGAAGAGTTATGCCTACTGAAGAAGGCACTTGGTCAGGCAACCCGCATTGTAAATGTAAGCCCTCTGGTACCTGATCTCAACCATCTTGTTTGCCATTTAATTCATGCGCTAATTAAACTGTCTTGCAGAGGATTCATCTTAGGAACGAAGCCAAAACAGTAACCTTAGAGAGGTTAGTCCCTCATCTCGGGACCCTCGAACCCACCAGGATTCAACTGCACGAAGCGAAAGAACTTACCAGGAAGAATGAACATGATCTGAGGGATCGGATCGTTGATCTCTAGGAATCAAATTTTGAACTGAGTGGCTCATCAAAAGGTATGCACAAACTCTGCTCAACTGACTCATACTATTATCTTTGCAATCTTGATTAACCGTAATCAATGTAGTGCAAGCTGCCAAGATATCTCAGTTGGAGAAGCAGATTCAAATTCTGGAAAATGACAAGGCAGAACTGGCAAAACAAAGAGACCTGGCTTTAAAGGAAGTTGAAGGTATCAACAATCAATACCTCAAAAGCCATTATCCTCCATATGCTGACTTATTAATGTGAATCTGTTGATGCAGACCGCAAGATCAAATCTCAAGCTCAATTCGACGTCCTGGTTGGCAAGATCAAAAAACTTGAAGGAGCCCGGGATGAGGTTGCTAACGCTGCTGCCCCAATTGTTCAAGCGATGTTCTTCAATAACAACGGCCCGAGTGCACTTGATGCTTCTGAAATTTTCGACAAGCTGAGAGTTGCTCCGGATACATATTTTAAGAACATCAAAGAAGCTGGAAGTATGAGAGCAAGTCTGGCGTTGGCGATGACCAAATCCCTTTATCCAAGAGTTGATATTGATGCCATTGATGGCTTTGCAGACGGGATGAGCGAAGAAGCTGCTCTTGACCTCATCAGTGATGTGCAGAAAGCGGCTGACAAATTGCTGCTGATGTAGTTGAGAGATTCCAAGATGTCGACCTTCGGCCGACTGGGTCTGATAAGTCTGATGATGAAAAAACTGATACTGATTAATGTACCAATGATTTTGACGATTAATGACGATGGAGGCACAATTTGTACAATACTGATGAATTTATGCTGTGCTTAATATCTTAACTTAGTTCCTGATTTCTTAAAAGTTTTTGTCAAACCTTGTTGAGCCTAAAACCCGCAAAAGTTGTTAAAAAACCTTTAGTCCTCATTGACTAAGCCAAGAAATCAAACAGGGCAATGATACATCAAGTAAGCAAATTGAATTGATAAAAATCACACTCCATTATTATTATAGTAGCCCCCTGACTGAAAACTTCAAGAAAAAAAACTTGAAGTTAGCAGTCAAATAGGAAAGATACAAACAAAATGTCTAAGCGTAAAATCGACGAAGGTGTTCGATATTCCAAGAATTGTTGATGAGAGTACCGTCTTCGCGCTTGAGTCGATAAGAACCCGGCCGAGTGACTTCAGCAATTATGAACGGTCCTTCCCATAAGGGAGATAATTTATGTCGATCCTGTGTTGTTTGAATTTTCCACAGAACCAGGTCACCGACTAAAAAGGCTCGCGATTGAACATTCCGATTATGATAACGGCGCAACTCTTGCAAATATCGAGTCGATTGAATTAAAGCTACTTCTCGAGCTTCTTGTAGTCGGTTGATGTCGTCTACTCGGCCCTCTTCATAGCTCTCCTCATTGAAGTTCCGAAATCGTAGTGATTCAAATTCCACTTCACTCGGCAACATTGCTTCTGCGCCATAAACCAAAAAGAACGGTGGCTGGCCGGTAGCCCGACTAGTAGTAGTGCGTAAAGACCAAAGTACGGACGGCAGCTGATCTACCCACTTGCCACCATAGGGGCGTAGTCGGTCAAAAACTCGTGCTCTGATCCCTTGCAGTATCATGCCGTTAGCGCGCTCGACTTGTCCGTTACTCATAGGGTGTGCCACGGAGGTGTAACAAATTTTAATGCCGAAGTCTTCACAAATGTCTTTAAATGCTCCGCCAGTGAATTGAGTGCCATTATCAGTGATGATCCGATTAGGTACCCCAAACCGATGCATAATGTTGATGAAAAAATCTTTAGCTTTATCTGCTGTGATCGTAATGACCGGTTTAGCCTCAATCCACTTAGAGAATTTGTCGATAGCCACAAAGAGATGCGTGTAACCGCCGACTGCCCTTTTAAATGGGCCGAGCATGTCAAGCCCCCAGACCGCAAACGGCCAGGACAATGAGATGGTTTGCAACTCTTGGGCTGACAAATGAGTTTGTCTGGCAAAAAATTGACAACCTTCGCATGTCCGCGCAATCTTGTCTGCATCGGACATAGCTGTAGGCCAGAAAAAACCTTGCTGGTAAGCTTTGCTAACAATGGTCCATGGAGCAGCATGATTACCACAAATACCAGAATGTATATCCTTCAACAATTGTCTCCCTTCCTCCAAAGATACACAGCGCTGCAGTATTCCTGATGGACTTTTCTTGTACAATTCAGCTTCATGAATAATGTAAAGTCTGCTGCGCCTGGAAATCCGCTCGGCTTCATTTTTGTCTTGAGGGAGTTCTTGTTTGGTCAAAAATTTTATGAGGGGTTCTCTCCAGTCGGCTTCAATCATGCTTACACCTTGAGTGTCCATGGCTTCAATTGCTTCTTTTCTGGGCACAGTTGGTGTCACGCCCGGAATTTCTATCCAAAATTCCAAACGCTTACATGTGCGCGAACCCTCGTCCAGGAATCAGCCGAGGCACACAATAACAAATTGATAATAGAGTACAATTATTACTCTAATTAATAAGCGAATAAAATGTCATTACAGAGGTAGATAGTTCCTCTCAATCAATAAAGATCTAAGCAGCGGAAAATAAGATAAACGGCGCAGACGATTCCACTCCACAGGCAGCTTGACCAGGGCTACACCTAATCCTCCACACCATCAGCATCACTGTAGAACTCCTCCTCTGATGAATGATTGCAAGGTGAGTATATGACATACTCAGCAAGCCACGCAGCAAATATGCAAGTGCACAAGATAACAAAGGATGGCATAATAGGGTTTCATTTGCATAAACAGCATTTAATAAACATTTCAGAATTTAGTAAAACAGTTGAGTAATAATTAAACAATATTATTCCAACGCTATACAACATACCCTGTTGCATAGGCCCAACCATTCTGAACAACCAATCCCGGCTGCACAGTTCTATCTCCAAACCAGGAATATACCATTCCAAACCAGGAGCTAATCAAATTATTACCAGTCATAGTATCTTTTATTATGATGAGAGGTATGAGACTAATCACGAAAGACATTGTTAAACCCGCCCATAACCGCGGGCACGGCTATTCGAATAGCTTTACTCTGGCCAGAGGTGTACCACTGTACCCACAAGACACAGCCCCACGACATGTCACCATGCGCCTTGATACCACCACGGTACCTCAGAAAGGAGCTGTGACAGTACCCCTCGCACAACACAATCCACCACAGCGCACCGTTCCTGGATCATAATCACCCCCTTATAAACAAGGCATGGACTCCCCAGCGACCCCCGTGGGCTTATCTCCGCCACTTCTCAGTCTGGTGCCCCGCAATGAACCATGCTATACAAAAGGTAAAGCCGTTGCCCACGCTGGCTTGTGGTTGGCACGGTTAATGTTTCACAACCGAAACTCGTGAACCGGTCCTTAATTGTCATGAGCACGACCATCAAAACCATGTGCTCACAACCCACCATTAACAGGTTTTAGTAGGCAAATTAATTAATTAACCAATCATGATTAACCATCATGAGTTATCATTAAGCCATCATTGAATAATAGGGAGTCATAAGTTATCCCAATAGTGTGCTAATGTTTCTAAGCATGGCTAAGCAATCACATCTAATATCTAGCTGAACCAATATATAAAGCTCAACTAGTCAATTTATAAGAACCCAAGGTATCAAGGAATAAAGTAATCAAGAACAAAAGGGCTATAACAAACAATAGGTTAATTCCACCCAATGACATTCGAAAATAAATGCAATAGTTGAATAGAAACAATAGCTTTAAATGGGATCAACATGCTCAAAGGGGTTGTTTGGGATCTGTGTGACTTGCCTTGCTGGCCTTGGAACTCTTCAAATTCTTCTCCTGCGAAAACGGACTCTCCGGAAACGTCGGAATCTAAACAGAAAAGAGCAAAACACCAAAACAGCACATAAACAAGTATGAACAGTACATGTGGATATTTTTAACATGTAGATCTCAATTTTAGAAAAATTTAGAGACTTGAACCAACTAAATCCGAGCTAAGATGAATTAGTTATGAATTTTTAAAGATTAAAACGGATTAAAACACTTATATGGATTTTAATTGAATTATGACGCAATAATGAATTATTTTTGAAAAGGAAAAGAGGATTTATTGCGTCAGCGGCTAGGGCTTGCGGTGGACCGGGTGCACGGCGACGGTTCACGAGAACGGACGGCCGAGATCGATTCATTCAAAACGAACGGCCGAGATCGACCGGTCCACGGCCGGACCACAGCGGACGGCATCGGTGACGTCGGCGATGACGTCACCACCGGCGGCGACCGAACCGCGCGAGCTCGCCGGCGAACGACGGCGTGGCGGCGCGAACGGAGAGCACCTACGGGTAGCGGTCGGCACGGCGAACTCACCGGCGACCAAAGCGACGGCGGACGATGACCGGACGACGTCGGCGACGAGGAAGAAGCGGCGGCAACCTTCGGCTTGACGACGGCGACGATGTCCCGGCGGTCGACAGCGACGGCGGAGGGGTGGACGAGGACGGCGACGCGACGGCGACCACGACGGCGGCCTTCCCGAGCGACGGCGACGACTGGAGCGACGGCGGCGCACGGCTGGAGCGGCGGCGACGACGGCGGCGCGAGGACTCACGGCGCTAGGGCTCTACGGACGACGAGAGGCGAAGGCGAGGGTGGCGACGGGTAGCGGAGACACCGGGGATCCTTTTATAGGGGCAAGAACACGGCGGCGAAGGCCCACGGCGGCCGGCGACGAGAAGGAAAGTCTAGGGTTCGGAGGAGAGAGACCGATCCGATTCGAGATCGAATCCTCCGCTTTCCAAACGATTTTAGCCGAAGTTCCAAAAGGGAAAAGGTAGAGGAGATCGAGAAGATCATTTCCCCTCTATTGATTTCACCGGAAACGGAAAGGATCGGCCGGATTTGGAAAGAGACGGCGGCGGCGCGGCGCTAGGGTTTCGGGCGGCGGCGGCGCGAGGAAGACGACGACTCTGACAGGCGGGCCCCACCTGTCAGCGGGCGAACGCGCGCGCGAGCGACGGCTGCGGCTGCGGACTGGGCCGACTTGGGCCGAGGAGGAGAGAGAGAAGGTTTTGGGCCGACTTTCGGCCCAAAGCCAAAAGAGACTTTTAAAAACCTTTTTCCATTTAAATTATTCATGAAATGCAATTCCATTTATTAAAAATACTTCCTTAGCTCAAATAAATCCCAGAAAAATCTAGAAATTATAGAATTAAGCAAAGTATTTAATAAAATTTTATCTAGCCCCATTTTATATTGGAATTTATTATTTAAAATTAGATCTTCTCTTCTAGGCTTTTAAAATCAATTCTAATAATTCCAACTAAACAACAATTTATATATTTGAAATTTTTAGGGTGTGACAAACCTACCCCCCTTAAACAGAATCTCGTCCTCGAGATTCGGAAGAACTGGCGAACAGATGCGGATGAGCTGACTTCAATTCATCTTCTCGTTCCCAAGTTGATTCTTCTTCCGAGTGATTACTCCATTGAACTTTACAAAAACGGATCACTCGATTCCTGGTTCTTCTCTCATCTGTTTCCAAGATACGGATCGGTTTCTCAATATAAGTCAGATCCTCTTGGACTTCTATCTGTTCAAGATTAGCTTCTTCGGTTGGTACCCTTAAACACTTTTTCAATTGCGACACATGGAACACATTATGGACTCCTGTTAGAGATTGAGGTAACTCCAACTGATAAGCGACCTCTCCTCTTCTACTGACAATCTTGTATGGTCCCACGAAACGCGGTGCCAATTTTCCTTTAGTGTGGAAACGATGAACTCCTCGAAGAGGCGTGACACGAAGGTACACATAATCTCCTTCATCAAAACTTAGATCTCTACGACGACTGTCGGCATAACTCTTATGACGGGACTGGGCCACACGCAATCTTTCTTGAATGATTTTTACCTTTTCTTCTGCTTCCCTTAGGATATCAGTCCCAAAAACCTGACGTTCTCCCGTTTGATCCCACAAAAGCGGAGTGCGGCACTTCCGACCATACAGCGCTTCGTAAGGAGCCATCTGAAGACTAGCTTGATAACTGTTGTTGTACGAGAATTCTGCATAAGGTAAATTCTTATCCCAACTTCCACCGAAGTCTAAAGCACAAGCTCTCAACATGTCCTCCAAAATCTGATTTACCCTTTCGGTTTGTCCGTCTGTCTGCGGATGATAAGTAGTGCTAAAGTTCAGCTTAGAACCCATCTCTTCTTGAAGCTTCTTCCAAAACTGTGAAGTAAACTGACTACCTCGATCAGACACTATTTTCTTAGGGACACCATGCAAGCACACAATCCTTGCCATATACAATTCCGCCAACCGACTTCCGGAATATGTTGTCTTTACTGGAATGAAATGAGCCACTTTGGTAAGTCTGTCGACTATCACCCAAATAGAGTCGTGGCCTGATGATGTTCTGGGTAGACCAGTGATGAAATCCATACCGATTTCCTCCCACTTCCATTCAGGAATCTTCAAAGGCTGCAGCAAACCTGCGGGCTTCTGATGTTCTGCCTTGACTCGCTGACAAACATCACATACTGCTACGTATTCTGCGATTTCACGCTTCATACTTGCCCACCAAAATCTTTCCTTGAGATCCTGGTACATCTTGGTACTACCAGGGTGAATGGAGTACAAAGTATCATGAGCTTCCTTCAGGATTGCATCTTTTAAACCTTTGTTGTCTGGGACGCAGATTCTCTCGCCCAACCATACAGTTCCTTGCTCATCTTCCAAGAAACCGATAGCTTTTCCTCCTCTCATATTCTTCTTAATTTCTTGAATATCGGGGTCATTAATTTGAGCTTCTCTAACTTGATCAATTAGAGTAGGCTTTGCTTCTAAGGCTGCAACAAAACCTCTACTAACAATTCCCAAATTTAATCTTTCAAATTCCTTGCATAACTCCAATGGCAACTGTCGTCCTTCCGTAGCATTGCAATAACCTTTCCTGCTAAGAGCATCTGCTACAACATTAGCCTTTCTCGGGTGATAATGAATTCCCATGTCATAATCCTTAATTAATTCCAACCACCTCCGTTGTCTCATGTTCAGATCTGGCTGAGTGAAGATATACTTTAAACTCTTGTGATCGGTGTACACCTCTGTACGAGTACCGAAAAGATAATGACGCCAAATTTTCAATGCATGAACCACTGTAGCCAACTCAAGATCATGAGTAGGGTAGTTCTTCTCATGCGGGCGTAACTGACGAGATGCATAGGCAACCACCTTCCCATCTTGCATCAGAACACAACCTAAGCCAAGCTTAGATGCATCGCAATACACCTGGAAACCCTTCTTTGGATCAGGTAAAATTAAAATAGGAGCTGATGTTAAGCGATTCTTCAGCTCTTGAAAACTCTGCTCACATTCTTCTGACCACTTGTACTTTACATCCTTCTGAAGCAGTCGTGTCATGGGCTTAGCAATCTTGGAGAAATTCTCTATGAACCTCCGGTAATAACCTGCAAGACCCAGGAAACTGCGAATCTCTGAAACTGTCTTCGGTTGTTTCCAGTTGGTTACGGATTCCACATTACTAGGATCAACGGCAACTCCTCCGGCTGATATGACGTGACCAAGGAACTTCACTTCAGACAACCAAAATTCACATTTGCTAAACTTGGCATACAACTGATGTTCTCGCAGCTTCTCTAGTGCAAGACGAAGATGTTCTTCATGCTCTTCTTTTGTTTGGGAGTAGATAAGAATGTCATCAATAAAGACCACCACGAACTTGTCTAGGTATTCCATAAACACCTTATTCATTAAGTTCATGAAGAAAGCGGGGGCATTGGTAAGTCCAAAAGACATAACAGTACATTCGAACAATCCATACCTAGTGGTAAAAGCCGTCTTAGGTATATCCTCTTCTTTAATCCTCAACTGGTGATACCCTGATCGAAGATCTATCTTGGAGAAAACGGTGGCACCTTTAAGCTGATCGAACAAGTCATCAATTCTGGGCAGCGGGTACTTATTCTTGATAGTCACATCATTTAATGCACGATAGTCCACACACATCCTCTGGGTATGATCTTTCTTTTCCACAAAAATAACTGGAGCTCCCCATGGAGATGAACTTGGTCTGATGTATCCCTTTTGAAGCAAATCGTCGACTTGCCTTTTGACTTCTGCCAACTCATTGGCTGCCATTCTGTAAGGTCTCTTATGGATCGGAGTTGTTCCGGGTATCAGATCTATTCTGAATTCAATATCTCTCTTAGGCGGCATACCAGGTAAATCGTCCGGGAACACGTCCGGGTATTCCTGTACTACAAGAATCTCTTCCAAAGCTATTTGGTTCAGACTTGACCTTAAAGACTCAGAGGACAGTGCATGAACTGTTACAACTCGACCATCATTGCTGGTGATAGTTACTTTTCTGTTGGCACAGTCTATCACACCTTTATACCTGACTAACCAGTCCATCCCTAGGATGACATCAAGATCTTTGGATTCTAACAAGATAAGATTGGCCAGGAATGGCACTTCTTGAATTTCTATTCTGACAGAGGGGCTACGTTGTAAAGAGAGTACTTGATTACTCGGGGTACTAACCATCAAAGGACGTCTAAGATCTTCTACTTCCATCCCATGATTTCCCGCAAAACTCGTAGATAAAAATGAATGTGTAGCACCAGAATCAAAAAGCACTGTTGCAGGCACTGAGTTAACAAGAAACGTACCTAAAATCACATCTGGAGCACCTTGAGCTTCTGCAGCAGCAACATGATTGACACGAGCCTTTGGCGTAGGTGCGGTAAAGTTACTCTGGGTAGGGACAACCTTCACGCGTCGGGGCTTCGGACACTTGTCAGAGTAATGTCCTGGTTCACCACAGTTGAAGCATACTCCGGGCTTGCTGCCTTGCTCCTTCTTGGCAGGCTGTTGTTGGGTTGGAGCTGCCACAGGACGTGGAGCTTGATTTCGGATGTTGTTGCCAGCATTGTTGCTGAAGAACTGACGCTGCGGACGAACAACAGACGAAGAACCTCCTTGTGGCATGGACTGGGGTCCTAAAGTAAGACGCGGCCTCTGACTATTCCCTTGTTGTGCCTTGAAGTGAGCAATCCGACGTTTCTTCTGCTCCATGCGGTTGTACTTGTCCTCCTGACGAATAGCCTTATCCACTAACTTCTGGAAATCATGGTAATCCCCAGTCATGAGTGGGTAAGAAAGCTCATCATTAAGTCCTTCCAAGAACCTCTCCTGGCGCTCTTCATCAGTGCGCACATCTTCTGGAGCATAACGAGCCAGACGATTGAACTCGTGCAGATACTCGGTGACCGTGCGAGATCCTTGGGTGAGCGACCTAAATTCTTTCTTCTTGAGAGACACCACTCCCGATGGTATATGCGTCTTCCGAAAAGCAGCGGTGAATTCAAGCCAAGTGATAGGTTCAGCAATAGTCCTGTTAAGGCGGAAGTGATCCCACCACTCAGAGGCAGGGCCATGCAGTTGGTGTGATGCAAATGAGACCTTCTCCTGATCGGTGCACTGAAGCAAATCCAACTTCTTTTCTATGGCGTGGAGCCAATCACCAGCTTCCACAGGATTAGTGGTGCTAGAGAAAGTGGGCGGCCTCACACGAAGAAATTCTGCTAACTTGTTCTGGGGAGGTGCGTGGTTATTTCCCTGATTCTGCTGGTTCTGGAGTTGCTGCATCATCATGTTCATAAGCTGTGCCTGTTGAGCCAGGACTTGAGCAAGTGTGGGGTTCTCTCCATTGTTGTTGTTGTTGTTGTTGTTGGGGCCATTCCCGTTGCTGCGAGTGAGCACCATCTGGCACAGGCAAGAGCACAGGAAGAGAAACCGGGAAAAACTACTTAGGACAGAGAATTAATTTTCCCACTAACTTAACTTTTATTGATCTTAACTGAGTTTCATTATTACAAAACTGAAGACTCTCTCACACCACTAAACTCACCAACTACCTAACACTCGAAAGCAAACAAACGCATGCACTTACATCCCACCACTGATGTAAACCACATGCAGGACCCACACACACAACCAAACTTAAAACAAGCAAACTAACACAACGATCTAGGACAACGGCTTGACAAGGAACTCTAGGTCTTCCGGGCATCGGAGTTGATTGAAGGCTCGTTCGGCTCGTCTTCATCATCTTGAGTGGCTCCCCACTCGACCTTTGAATGGGTGCGCTTCGATTCTTCTCCTTCATCATCACTTATATTGACGACCGGAGGATCTGCTAGGGCTGGGGTAACTTCTTTCTCCACCACACGGACCTTTGGCGCCAATTGGTAGCGAGGGACGAATAGAGCTCTCTTCCTTGCGGTAAGACGAACCCTGGCCTTCTGCGGCAGTGCTTCCCCCTTCAATGCGGCTAGTTCTTTCTCCAAACGATCCACCTTGTCTTCTAGCTTGCAATTCTTTCCACGATTCCGGTCTTCACGATCTTGAGCTGCTAGCACAACCTCCGCGCGGGTCTCATCCATAGCCCACAGCATTTCAACCAAATGCCTTGTGGTAGCATCATTCTCAATCCCCTCAGTCTCAAGGTAGCTGCCACGGTCACTTCCCTGGGGTTGGCGAGGATGGTAGCGATACTCAGTGTCGGCCAACTGATCACTGTAGCGATCACGGAGCTCTCCTATGGCGATCCTTGCCACCTCCTGACATGCATGAATATAATTTCCCCCTCCAGCTTCGAACATCACTGATGGGATATCTTCACTATTACTGTTTAAGGTGGCTTTGACTCGACACTTCTCTTCATCCCGATCATGAGGAATCTGGGCATACATAGGGGCAGTCCCAAATCCTATGGCAAAGGACATCGTACGCAACTCCTGGACAAATCCCTCAACACCAAACAAGTACTCAGGCTTGTAGCGCGGCATCTAAAGACAAGTAAAAGGAGGGAGTTAAGACATTTGTCCAATTAATAGCACAAGTTTTTGGATTAATTTGAATAAATTTAGAAAATCCAGGTAAAAAGATAAGTAAATAAAGTAAACCCAGCTTGCAAGGTAAGTTGAAACAGGTGGAAACAAGATCACAAATTTTGCACTTTTGAACAACAGGTTTCAAAAGAAATAAAATAAAAGAAAAGTTGTAAAATCAACATGCTAAATTTATTTCATTGCAGCAAGATTAAATAGAACAACGTTGTAAAACTTTTGCTGGCAAATGAGTCATTAGTACAGTAATAGATGTACGGTACTAATAACACAGGAATAATAATAAATAATTTTTTTAAATGAGAACAATTAAAGGAATTATAAACTGCATGTGCCATTTGTTTGGTTTAATTAAAAGAGAAAGAGAGGAGAATAGTTCTATTTTTCCAATATTTTTAGAGGGCTTCTATGGGTAACCATTTGGCATAACCTAGGGTCAAGGAGGCTCTGATACCAATTTGTCACGCCCGGAATTTCTATCCAAAATTCCAAACGCTTACATGTGCGCGAACCCTCGTCCAGGAATCAGCCGAGGCACACAATAACAAATTGATAATAGAGTACAATTATTACTCTAATTAATAAGCGAATAAAATGTCATTACAGAGGTAGATAGTTCCTCTCAATCAATAAAGATCTAAGCAGCGGAAAATAAGATAAACGGCGCAGACGATTCCACTCCACAGGCAGCTTGACCAGGGCTACACCTAATCCTCCACACCATCAGCATCACTGTAGAACTCCTCCTCTGATGAATGATTGCAAGGTGAGTATATGACATACTCAGCAAGCCACGCAGCAAATATGCAAGTGCACAAGATAACAAAGGATGGCATAATAGGGTTTCATTTGCATAAACAGCATTTAATAAACATTTCAGAATTTAGTAAAACAGTTGAGTAATAATTAAACAATATTATTCCAACGCTATACAACATACCCTGTTGCATAGGCCCAACCATTCTGAACAACCAATCCCGGCTGCACAGTTCTATCTCCAAACCAGGAATATACCATTCCAAACCAGGAGCTAATCAAATTATTACCAGTCATAGTATCTTTTATTATGATGAGAGGTATGAGACTAATCACGAAAGACATTGTTAAACCCGCCCATAACCGCGGGCACGGCTATTCGAATAGCTTTACTCTGGCCAGAGGTGTACCACTGTACCCACAAGACACAGCCCCACGACATGTCACCATGCGCCTTGATACCACCACGGTACCTCAGAAAGGAGCTGTGACAGTACCCCTCGCACAACACAATCCACCACAGCGCACCGTTCCTGGATCATAATCACCCCCTTATAAACAAGGCATGGACTCCCCAGCGACCCCCGTGGGCTTATCTCCGCCACTTCTCAGTCTGGTGCCCCGCAATGAACCATGCTATACAAAAGGTAAAGCCGTTGCCCACGCTGGCTTGTGGTTGGCACGGTTAATGTTTCACAACCGAAACTCGTGAACCGGTCCTTAATTGTCATGAGCACGACCATCAAAACCATGTGCTCACAACCCACCATTAACAGGTTTTAGTAGGCAAATTAATTAATTAACCAATCATGATTAACCATCATGAGTTATCATTAAGCCATCATTGAATAATAGGGAGTCATAAGTTATCCCAATAGTGTGCTAATGTTTCTAAGCATGGCTAAGCAATCACATCTAATATCTAGCTGAACCAATATATAAAGCTCAACTAGTCAATTTATAAGAACCCAAGGTATCAAGGAATAAAGTAATCAAGAACAAAAGGGCTATAACAAACAATAGGTTAATTCCACCCAATGACATTCGAAAATAAATGCAATAGTTGAATAGAAACAATAGCTTTAAATGGGATCAACATGCTCAAAGGGGTTGTTTGGGATCTGTGTGACTTGCCTTGCTGGCCTTGGAACTCTTCAAATTCTTCTCCTGCGAAAACGGACTCTCCGGAAACGTCGGAATCTAAACAGAAAAGAGCAAAACACCAAAACAGCACATAAACAAGTATGAACAGTACATGTGGATATTTTTAACATGTAGATCTCAATTTTAGAAAAATTTAGAGACTTGAACCAACTAAATCCGAGCTAAGATGAATTAGTTATGAATTTTTAAAGATTAAAACGGATTAAAACACTTATATGGATTTTAATTGAATTATGACGCAATAATGAATTATTTTTGAAAAGGAAAAGAGGATTTATTGCGTCAGCGGCTAGGGCTTGCGGTGGACCGGGTGCACGGCGACGGTTCACGAGAACGGACGGCCGAGATCGATTCATTCAAAACGAACGGCCGAGATCGACCGGTCCACGGCCGGACCACAGCGGACGGCATCGGTGACGTCGGCGATGACGTCACCACCGGCGGCGACCGAACCGCGCGAGCTCGCCGGCGAACGACGGCGTGGCGGCGCGAACGGAGAGCACCTACGGGTAGCGGTCGGCACGGCGAACTCACCGGCGACCAAAGCGACGGCGGACGATGACCGGACGACGTCGGCGACGAGGAAGAAGCGGCGGCAACCTTCGGCTTGACGACGGCGACGATGTCCCGGCGGTCGACAGCGACGGCGGAGGGGTGGACGAGGACGGCGACGCGACGGCGACCACGACGGCGGCCTTCCCGAGCAACGGCGACGACTGGAGCGACGGCGGCGCACGGCTGGAGCGGCGGCGACGACGGCGGCGCGAGGACTCACGGCGCTAGGGCTCTACGGACGACGAGAGGCGAAGGCGAGGGTGGCGACGGGTAGCGGAGACACCGGGGATCCTTTTATAGGGGCAAGAACACGGCGGCGAAGGCCCACGGCGGCCGGCGACGAGAAGGAAAGTCTAGGGTTCGGAGGAGAGAGACCGATCCGATTCGAGATCGAATCCTCCGCTTTCCAAACGATTTTAGCCGAAGTTCCAAAAGGGAAAAGGTAGAGGAGATCGAGAAGATCATTTCCCCTCTATTGATTTCACCGGAAACGGAAAGGATCGGCCGGATTTGGAAAGAGACGGCGGCAGCGCGGCGCTAGGGTTTCGGGCGGCGGCGGCGCGAGGAAGACGACGAGTCTGACAGGCGGGCCCCACCTGTCAGCGGGCGAACGCGCGCGCGAGCGACGGCTGCGGCTGCGGACTGGGCCGACTTGGGCCGAGGAGGAGAGAGAGAAGGTTTTGGGCCGACTTTCGGCCCAAAGCCAAAAGAGACTTTTAAAAACCTTTTTCCATTTAAATTATTCATGAAATGCAATTCCATTTATTAAAAATACTTCCTTAGCTCAAATAAATCCCAGAAAAATCTAGAAATTATAGAATTAAGCAAAGTATTTAATAAAATTTTATCTAGCCCCATTTTATATTGGAATTTATTATTTAAAATTAGATCTTCTCTTCTAGGCTTTTAAAATCAATTCTAATAATTCCAATTAAACAACAATTTATATATTTGAAATTTTTAGGGTGTGACAGTTGGTTCATAAAGATGCTCAACGAACACATCAGAAGGGGCTGCTTCCCATTTTGAACCAAAATTGGCTAGTCTATCGGCTGCCTCATTGTTATGTCGAAGGACATGGGTGAGCTCGAGTCCATCGAATTTATCTTCCAGCTTGCGTACCTCTTATCGGTAAGCGGTCATATTATCATCTAGACATGACCACTCTTTCATGACTTGATTAACAACCAACTGAGAGTCTCCACGGACGATTAATCGGCGAATGCCTAAAGTGATTGCAATCCTTAATCCATCGAGTAGCGCCTCGTATTCCGCCACGTTATGGGACGCAGAAAAATGTATCCACAATACGTAGCTCAATCTTTCTCCAGTCGGGGAAATCAAGACGACCCCAGCTCCAGTGCCTGTGAGCCTTTTCGACCCATCAAAATGCATAGTCCAATATTCCATCTTTTCCTCTAGCATGTCTTCTTGGCACTCGGTCCACTCGGCAAGGAAATCAGCTAAAGCTTGTGACTTGATCGAAGTTCGTGGCTTGAACGATATGTCCAAAGACATCAACTCTAAGGCCTACTTCGTGATCCGTCCTATTGCCTCGCGATTGTGAAGTATATCCCCGAGTGGAAACGATGTGACTACCGTGACCGGCTGACTTTGAAAGTAGTGAGATAATTTCCTGACGGTAATTAGGACACCATATAGTAACTTTTGAACCTGACGATATCTTGTCTTGGAGTCGGCTAAAACCTCGCTAACGAAATAAATTGGACGTTGGACTTTTTGAACATGGCCTTCCTCTTCACGCTCAACAACCAGGACCGCACTCACAACCTGGGAGGTCGCCGACACATATAACAGTAGCGGCTCTTGCGGATATGGCGAGGCCAAAACTGGTGGAGTGGTGAGGAGTTTCTTGAAGTCTTCAAAGGCTTTCTGTGCTTCGGGCCCCCACTGGAAATTATCAGTCTTCTTCAGCAGCTTGAAGAAAGGCATCCCCCGCTCGCCGAGTCGTGAAACGAACTGGCTGAGCGCCGCCATGCAGCCAGTCAGCTTTTGGACGTCTTTTTGGGAGCTTGGCGGTTTCATGTTGAGGACGGCGTTGATTTTCTCCGGGTTGGCTTGTATGCCTCTTTGAGATACCATAAATCTGAGCAATTTCCCCGACGGTACTCCGAAGATGCACTTTTCCGGGTTTAGTTTCATCTTGAAAGCACGAATGCTTGTAAAAGTTTCTTCTAAATCCGCAATCAGGTCATCCTTCTGCTTGGTCTTGACGACTACATCATCAACATAAGCTTCGACATTGCGACCGATCTGAGTTGAAAAACATCTTTGAATCATGCGTTGATAGGTTGCTCCTGCGTTCTTCAATCCAATGGGCATGGTGATGTAGCAGTAGGCCCCAAAGAGTGTAATAAACGAGGTCTTCAAGCAGTCGGATTCTTTTAGTCGGATCTGATGATATCCCGAGTAACAGTCCAAGAAGCTGAGTAACTCGCAGCCGGCCGTTGAGTCAACCACCTGGTCAATGCAAGGTAACCCAAAAGGGTCTTTGGGACAAGATTTGTTGAGGTCGGTATAATCGACACACATGCGCCATTGCCCCGTCTTTTTCCGAACCAGGACTGGGTTAGCCAGCCAGTCGGGATGAAGGACTTCCTTAATGAAGCCTGCTGCTAACAGCTTGGTTAATTCCTCCTTGATCGCATCCTTCCTGTCCTGTGCAAAACGGCGGAGTCGTTGCTTGATGGGTTTGGCGTCTTCCTTAACATGTAAAGAGTGCTCAATCACCTCTCTGGGGACACCATGCATATCGGATGGTTTCCACGCAAAAATATCTTTATTATTCTGAAGAAAGGTGATGAGCGCGTTTTCCTATTTACAATCTAACTCAGCGCTTATTACAGCAGTCTTATCAGGATCGGAGGGATCTAAGGGAATCTTTTTCGTCTTGGCATCACTTTCTTCGGTCTTCGTCAGCTTGGTTGCGGGCACTTCTCCCTCGCTTGCCGTGGTCGCAGCCGGTCGGATCTCTTTGCGGACGAGAGTAGTCTTGTGGGTTTGGGCCATCTCGCAACTTTCTTTGTCGCATGTGACGGCCTGCTTGATGTCGCTCCGTAGTGATATGACTCCTCGAGGACCAGGCATCTTCATCATCATGTAGGTGTAGTGTGGGACGGCCATAAATTTAGCTAAAGCCGGTCGTCTAAGTATAGCATGATATGCTGTCTCGAAATCAACGACTTCGAAACAAACATTTTCTGTGCAAAAATTCTCCCGAGTGCCGAAGGTAACTGGAAGAGTGATCTGGCCGAGTGGTGTAGCTGACAATCCTGGGATAACACCGTGGAAGGGTGCATTACTCGGCTTTAATTCCGTGCGAGGAATCTGCATATCGTCCAGGGTCTTAGCGAAAAGGATGTTGAGTGCGCTGCCACCATCGATGAGAGTCCGTCGGAGCTTGACATTGCGAACCACTGGGTCTAGTACCAGGGGGTACCGCCCCGGGTGGACCACTCGGTCGGGATGATCCGAGCGGTCGAACTTAATTGCTATCTCTGACCACCGAAGATATTGGGGCGTGTTAGGCTGAACCGCATTGATCTCCCGTTCTGTTAGCTTTTGTTTTCTCTTAGACTCATAAGCCAGGGGTCCGCCGAAGATGTGATTAAGTTCTTTGCGAGGATCTTGAAAACCAGTCAGGGCATCGTCTTCATCATCTTTCTTCTTTGATGTGCCTTGATCTCCGTCTGAAGGCTTATGTGCGTTTTTGACTTATTGCTCCGCGAACTGTTTGTAGACGAAGCAATCTTTGGCCACGTGGTTGGAGTTGGGATGATGCGGACATTGGGAGTTCATTATCTTGTCGAAGGTGTTGACGCGGGAACGTTGTCGGGAAGATGGAGAGGTGGTCGCCACAAGTTCTTTGGGCTTACGCTTGCGATCCTTGTGGTTGTTACTTCCACTCCCTCCTGCGGTCGGCGCGTCCTTCTTTGGCTTCCAAGTGGTGCCCGACTGTTTGGACGCAGTAATAGCATCTTCGGCTTTGGCATACTCGTTGGCTTTTTCGAACATCTGCTTAACCGTCCTGGGAGGTTTACGTCCGAATTTGCCGACTAGGTCCTCGTGGCGAATGCCTTTAGTGAAGGCGGCGATGATGACGTCGTCGGTAATGTCGGAGATCTTGTTGCGTTGTTCGGAGAAGCGTCGGATGTAATCTCGAAGGGATTCTCCAGACTTCTGAACGACGTTGTAGAGATCAAACTGTGTGCCGGGGCGTTCAAAGGTGCCCTGGAAGTTGGCGATGAAGTGATCACGAAGTTCCGCCCATGATCCGATCGTGCCATGGGGTAGTCCGTGGAGCCAGAACCGGGCGGAGTCCGCTAGGGCCACAGGTAGATAGTTTGCCATGGCCTTGCTGTCTCCTCCTGCTGCGCGGATTGCGAATCCGTAGACGGTGAGCCAAGACTCCGGATTAGTGGTGCCGTCATACTTCTCAATTCCAGTCGGCTTAAAGCCAGCTGGCCAATCCACTCGATGCAGGTCATTAGTGAAGGCAGCTACTCCATCCACGTCATCGTCGTAGCGATTTGGTGAATGGCGGTGACCTCGTGCTGCACGGCGCTGGTTGATCGTGTCGCGAAGGTCGATGGGACGCTGGTGAGGTGGAGAGCGAGGCCATTCGACTCGGCGCCCCCTGTGATGTTCGGGAGGCGAGTGAACAGATCGTTCGTCGTGACCCCTGCTCCTACGACTAGATCCTGTGCCGATGATGCTGAGGCTTGGCTGATGATAATCATGAGATTGGAGGTGAGAGACTCGGCTACCGGTCGGGGTGCGGGTGCTTGCGGAGTTGGCTGGAACCGAGGCAGCGATCATGGTCTTCGTCTGGTTCAAGATGTTGACAACGTGATCGGCTTGGTTGAGTGCGTCTTCCTTGAGGAGGGTGTCGAGGAGAGTGATTGCTGCAACCGCGTTCTGCTGGGGGGTGCGAAAGACCGCTGTTCCATCGACGTCTTGTTGCCCAATGAGCTCTCTCGCTCGGCGCCCAGATTCCAAGGCGCGTTGCCGTCGATCTTCGGCCTCCTTTGCAATCCGTTCGCGATCTTGTTGCTCACGCTGTAGTCGTTCTCGCTCCTGTCGCTGTCGCTCTTCCTCCAGTCGGCGACGTTCAGCTTCTTGCCGTGCACGATCTTGGTCCGCTTCTCGGGCTTGGCGCTGTTCCTCCGTTTCGTTGTCAGCCATGAATACGCCAAAGAAGAGGGGCGTGTAGTTATCCTCATAGCTGTCGTCGAAGTTGTCGAGGTCGCCGTGGTCGTAGTGGTAGCCGAAATCATCGTAGTCGAGGATCTCGGTTGGTCGAGAACTGACGCCGAGGAAGCTGAGGTAACCATCCAACTCTTCCGTCGAGACTATCCCGAGAGGTTGGAGTATAACGCCAACCTCCCTGGATCTAGATCGGATCAGGGCCGGAGCCGGTGCTCGCCTAGATCTTCGAGTGGGAGATGTCTTGACTGTGAAGACAGCAGCCAAATCATCAGGAAGTTCCATCAGGATTGAGGGATAGGACCCGTCGTCTTGATCTGGTCGCGGAAGAGTAGATTGGATCTCATCCGAGTGGTTTGAAGCCGACTTGGGAGAGATGATCTTGGAGTAGGCCTCGGCCGAGTTCGGAATACCGAACGGCACGGGGACCTGGTCTCTCCCCGACTGGTTTGAATCCGAGTCAAGGAGAGAGATCTTGCCGAAGTCGTTGGTGATGAAGTTGAGGCTGCCGAACCGGAATGCCTGCCCGGGAGGGAAGGCGAAGTCGTCGATGCTAGAAACGAAACCCATCGCACTTAGTTGGCGAGAACTTGACGTTACCCCTACCTGGCGCGCCAACTGTCGAAACAAGATTTCGACACTAATAAAAGGGGGTGGCTATCAAGCTAGGAAAGTGGATGGGTTTGGAGACAAGGAATTTTATACAGGTTCAGGCCTTCTTATTCAAGAAGTAATACCCTACTCCTGTCCGGGGATGATTCCGCCGAGTTTGTTATTGATTGTATGATTGGGAGAAAAAGAATCGTCCCGAGAGGAACCCGGACCCCTCCTTCTATAGGGGAAGGGATCCGTAATACAAAGTACAGTCCATATCCTAACGGAATATGGGATTACAGATAAAATACAATCGTAACCGACTAGGATCCCAGGTATTTTCTTGACATACAAGTTTAGAATCTAACCCGAGTCCTCATAAAGATATTCTATCTATATATATTTGGTACCGTATATCCAGCTGGAATATAACCGCCATGTAGATATGGGGTAACCATAATCTCCACAATATTTTTCTCAATTTATGTAGTTTATCACCTGCATATAAATATACACCAACACTCGTGGAAATTGTTAGAAATAAACCCTACCACTTTGTTCGATGTTTTGTATTTATGGTTTTATGCAGGTATTGACGGCGTTAATTTGGTAATTAACAGTCGTCAACATACCCCCACACTTAGCTCTTTACTCGTCCCAAGTAAAGGTTAAGGATTAATGTGGAATAAACTTTTCCTAGATATAACTCAAGTACACAAATTATTCTAAGCTATACCTGTACCTGTGAACTTTGCAGTGTCTAACTTACCGTCTTGGGTAATTGATGAATGGAACGGTCATAACTCAAGTCCTTGTTCCTCTTGTCAATATATTGGGTTTTTATATATTTTCGCAAAGTAGCTATACTCCTCGAATGACTTTCTCTCGAGTTACTCATGTGGTTTGATTTGTGGATCCTCACCAAGGCATAGTTTGCCGAATTGTCCCTATTCTACAAGGTTGTATATGTGGAGCTCGGTAGGGATCAATCGGTGCATACCTACATCACATATTTTGCAAAGCCAAAAGACTGGACCCAAGGAGATCGCAAGTCATACTCTTTGATCAAGAGTGTGCATGTGTGTGATATGTCTATGGGTATGTGTATGGTTGTTTTGTGGGTGGGAAAAGAAAAAATGAAAGATAACAACTCCTTTGACATACCTCCTCCTCCAATTTTCTCTCATTGGAAATTTGAAAGAGTGCATGGCTATATCTTTTCTCCTTCTTTTTTTTTCTTTTTTTTTCATGCCCCATACTTTGTATGAGCAGTGTGACCTTAAAGTATGAAATGCATCTCACACGAGTCACAATAATTTGACAAAGCTCAATGTAATGTAAAGCAGCCTAAAAATATAAATCAGGATTTTGCAATGAGAATCATATATGGCCTTGGTAGGTAATACTATAGTCACCGAGGAGTATTGCTCTAAAATATATTTTTTTTATTTTTCACATAATAAAATCCCAAGTATCATGACAGTTGGACAGGAATTTCTTTCATCATAACCATATCATAAATATTAATTACTTAGATGAGCAAGGTTCCCTATATAGATAGTTGTTCACAAGTGACAAGTGTCAGCAAAGAATAAAAAGTATACATGATTAATCATAGGAGATCTTTATTTGTCGAGAGTTAATGTTTTCAATTTTCATTTGGAGTCAAACTAAATTGTATTCAAATTTTCTTCCAAGTTTAACTCACAAACAAGGGAGGATAAGGGAGGAGACGTGCAAACCTGACCACACGGCAGAAGGGTTACAGACCCCAGCCGGGTAAGGATAGGGCGAACACTTGGTTTGGCCAACCCAGCCAGGACTTGGTTCTGTTTGCTGAATTTTGTGCACGGCCGTGGGCTAGTGTTCATCACATTGTCATGTTGAGTTGATGCTGTTGCGCATCAGGAGTTCTTGAAAGACTCACCCACACTTGTTTTGTACCTTGTCTTTATTTAAAAAAAGATGGAAAGCAAAATGGGCTTCTACCGGGATAAATTACCGATGAGCCAAATTTTATTCAAGTAACTCTATACGCATGAAGTGTCTAAATGTACTTTTATTTTATTTCACTTTTATTTTGTTTTTATTTTTATATTATTTTTATATTTTTATAGTTTTATTTTTGTTTTTTATGGCAGCAATAGAGGTGGTGGGTACCTTAGCAGGGTGGACATATGTGAGGCGAGGATGCACAAGGTGTTTCGAATTCTTACAAGATAGGTCTTACCATGCTTTGATTCGAATACAAGAATGCAATACAACTTTGCATTTATTCTGCTTGGTTCCCTGAGCATTTGTCTTCTCCTAGACCAAGAAGCGTGGTATGAATTTGCATTTGTTCTGCTTGGTTCCCTGAGCATTTGTCTTCTCCTAGACCAAGGAGCGTGGTATGAATGTTGGAGTTATTGTCCACTGCTCCGTAGTTGTCTTTTTATTTCCTGTAAAAGGTTAGTGGATTAAAAAGATTTTATCATAGCCTCAATATTATTTGTTCACATCCATGCTAAAAAGGATTTGGATTAAAAACTTAATAAGCATGGATCCCATTAATTTGCCATAATTTTGTTTTGTCATTTTTTCTTTTTACTCGAGAGACAACTTTTTTTCTTTTTTTCTTTTACTCGAGAGACATTTCTTTTATTCTTTGAAATCAAATTTTTCTACTTTTTTTTCATTTTTTTATTGTTCACCAAATTTTATTTAAGCAAGGACATATCTTACACTACTACTTAATAAATTCGGATTGGTGACGGTGAAATCAAAGCAGACACGCGATCCAATCCAACCTAGAAACGTAACATCGACATGTTTGGAGTGACAAAAATAAAAAAGGTACATGCTCGTCCGCAACGAAAAAAGCCACGCGCCCCGCGACCCACGCCCCGCACCGCGCGTCTCGCGTCCCTCAACCGCGCCGCCTCCTCGCCGCCCTCGACCGCCATCGCCCCGCGCACCCTCGACTGCCGCCGCCTCCTCGCCGCCCTCGACCACCCTCGACCGCCGACGCCCACGCCGCCCTCGACCGCCGCTGCCTCCTCGCCGCCCTCGACCACCGATGCCTCCTCGCCGCCCCGCGCCGCCCTCGACCATCTCCGCTGCGCCATCCTCCTCCCCACCGCCTGATCGTCCTTCTCCTCCCCATCACCCGTTGTGCCATCCTTCAACTTGCCAATCTCCACTCTCCGCCCTACGATCGATCTGCAGTGGCCACCGTCACCGAGTCCCCTTCACCGGCGACGTCGTCGTCGTCAGATCCTCTCCTCCACTGCCCCCAACGCCGGTCGCGCCGTACTGTCCACCGCCGCCACCCGCCGCATCGTCGTCCTCCCCATCACCCGCCACCAACGCCTACTCCGTCCAACCCGCCACCAATACCGAATCCTCCGCTCACCCGCAACCGCCGCCAACGCCCCCGCCGCTGAGTCAGCTCCATATCCACCGTCGGGCTGACTCCTAGTCCTCCTCCTCCCCGCCACGAACGCCACCGCTGCCGTTGCCTACTACTCCGCTCCGATTCCCATCTAGCAAGCAGAGCAGGGATGGGAGGGGCGCCGTCGTCCTACTGCATCCCTGGTGAGCATCCACATCATTCATCTCTCTATGTCCCACCCATTTTTGGCTGGAATTTTACTGCGTTAACCATAGCTTCTCTTAGAGATCTGGATGATGCTCTTCTCTTAGGTTAGTTTAATTGTTTCCCTCGCCGCCCCCCCCCCCCCCCCCCAAAGTCCAAGTTGGATCTGCCCCTGCTATGGATAAATAAGATTAATCTGAATCACAGACCCTTCAATCCCTTGTCATTTGTAATCCTAAGCAAATTAATAAGCTACATAGATGTTGTTCTTGTAATTTATTTGGAGTAATCAGTTTAATTGAATCACAATAGCATTGTGTTTCCCCAATTTGGTTTTGTCACTTACAAAAAAGAAAAAGACATTTATGTTTCACATTTGGTACTCTAGCCAATTTATTCAGTTATCTGCCCAATTTATTCAATTGTTCTGCTGTGTACTATAGTCTAGCCAATTTATTCAACTATTCTGCTTTGGGTCCATTCGTTGTCCATCTGCTCATAGTCGTCCACTCACTGGTGTTTCCCTGGTGAAAGACTGAAGTGGCATATTTTCTTATGATGTAGGACATACGAACTGAGCTCTTGCACGCCGCATAGGTTATCACAATGATATGTGCATGGGATATGTTTAATTACTCGATTTTACATAACGATTTGAGTACTCAACTTTATATAAAGAACTTCTGATTTTGATTCTTAAGTTATTTCTTATCTTGGGATTCAGATGGCATTTACTTCAGAATTTAATCAAAACACCAGTACACAAGGAATTTAGAATATGAACTTTTGGATGCAGGATGCTAGCGCAGAGAACTAATCCTGTGCCCTAACTCTGCTTGATCTAACCTGGTGGCTGACATTGACTAGTGAATGCTTTTGTGGAAACCTCTTGATATTCCAGAATGGCAGATAATCATTTTCTTTGGCTAATTTTCACTGTTATTCGTTTCAGCAATAATAATTCATTTGTTCCGCTATGGAGAAGCACCTGGCCCTTGCGTACATCAGGATCAAGCTAAGGTGATCTTCATTTTATCCTGATGAATCTTAGAGCAAATAGGTGTGCATGGGCACAATGTTCTAAAATACATGGGGAGGACGGTTATTACCAGGAGTGAAAGTCTCCTACTGCAGCATATCAGACTTAATCAGAACCAGGAGTAGTGCACTATAGTTACTTTCTACTCCATCATGCAGATAAACCATGAACCAGTACTGTGTTTTACTACTAAATTTCCCCACCTCCTTTTCAGAATTTAAGACATCATATTCTTATATTTTTTTCTATTCAAAACTGTGTGTTATTCTACTTCTATAGGAAATTTCCTATGTATCCTTTTCCTCAAGGTGTTTTGTATATCTCTTTTCAAGGTACTTGCATAAGTATGTATTGGTAATTCTTAAGTGGAGTCAATAATCCATAGTTTTACATAGGTTTCCATGACGGAACATGATTTTTTTTTTGGACTACCGACTAGACGAGTAAGGTATTTATCAGTTGAATTTGCCAAGACAGAAAATTTGATCTTCTAGGGCTTGTGATGATGAAGAGACAGTGTGGTCAACCCATTCGGCAAGAGTGAAGGAAATTATTTTGAGGAAGATAAGCATACTGCAGAATGCTCGGTTACTCACAAGGTATTTGTGGAATTGCCTCGTAAATTTTCTGCATGTTAGTGTTCTATTTTTTTCCGGCATAAGTGTGCATGGTCAAATTATAATTATCGGTTAGTTGTTATATGTTAAATAGTAATAAGACCCAGGATAACCTCAGGATGCATGGGGGTGAAAAGTTATAAATGAGATGCAATTACCTCATCATGACATATTTTCCTTTGGCATTTCTTTTGTATTATGGAAAATAAATCAGTTTGAACTTCTTGGTTCCATACTTGCAGCAGTAACAACTAATGAGAAGTTTAGATAAGTGTGTATATTTGTGTATTGCTTGTAAATATTCCAATAGCGATTGTTGCATGCTTTGCCAATCAGTTAGGTACATGGACCCATGTTTAATGGGAGAAGTAGATAATCTTGGCATCAAAACATAATCTTGAACTTACCTTTTCAGTTACCCATTATAGAATATTAAAATTGCTAACATACTGTTATTAAGTGAACACCAAATATTCTAATATATTACTATTAAATCATTCGGGAACAGAGTGCTTAGGTTGTTTCAGGATTTCCTATATTAGTACACAGGTCCTCATTCTGAAGCATTTTTCAGGCAAAATCCAAATGTACTGGTTTCTCAATTGAAGAGAGAATCATTTGAAACAGACCCTCCTAGCAATCACTTTGTGGATACTTTCAGAAAACAGCACCCAAACGATGATGCTTTTATTGAAGAAACAACAATTGTTGAACCTTCATGTAATATTTGTTGAACCTTATGTGAGATTGTTTTGTTCTGTTCTGAATTGCAAACCGCAGCTTGTGTCCTTGGTGCACTTTTGTTTTGTCCACGTATGTAATTGTGTGTGGTGTGGATGAGCTATGTGCTGAATAGGATCCCCCGTGTCAGGGTGGATGTTTGAACTTTCTGGTGGTTCTTGCAGACCTGAGTAGCTAGCTTGGATCCCCTTGTGATGTAGTCTATGACTTTGCATAACATTATTTGCACTGACACTATGCAAATACTTATTGTAGTTGTTTTGTGTAACATTATCTCGACAAAGTATGAAAAGCAATATGTATTGACATGGATGTATATCATATTAATATTTGCATTATTAACGTTTTCTTACCACGGAATTACATTCAATGATTATTTAACATGATTTCATCCGGTGTGATTTTTCCCATTGCAACGCACGGGCACACCTAACTAGTCATTAATTAAAACCTGTTTGTTCTGTCTCTGATGCGATGCACTGGAGACATATACCGATCACATAGGACATTGATTTTGAAATTTACTTACATGCCTTATGATATCTCATTCTCATTGAGTGCCGCTCCGGTGCTTTCTACTTGGAGTAGAAAGTAATCTGAGCCATTGATCATATTTAATTGTAGGGTTAAGATTTAGTTCTACTTCTACCAGAGTTAGTAGTAGAAATGTAAAGGGGTATATTCGTCCAAGGATAATAATTTGCGTAGGGGTATTATTGTAATTTATCAGTGTCTAACTCACCCTCTCCTTGCGCTAACCGGGCCACTACGTCGCGCTCGTCACCCTCCGCGTCGCCGAGGAGAAGCGGCCGCCGCCTCCACCGCCAGCGCGGGCCGAGCGGCGCGGCACAGGCACAGTGCGGGTCGGCAACACATTCTAGGCATCGTCAATGGCGCCCGTCGCTGCACAGCATCGCCGAAGTCAGTAGCTGATGCGATCGTCGATGGCCGGCCTGTTCAACTGATCTGTGTTTTTAGACTTCATGTTCATCACTTCATCACAAGTAGCTTTTTCAGCTGATGCAGTGTTCTGTACTTCAGTTTGGTTGTGTTGGGTTCAGCATCTCAACTGAGGAAGATGATCAGTTGCTCTGAATGCATCATATTCAGAGTCAGTTAGTAGGTACCAAGTCACTGTAAGAAATCACCAATCTTATTCATGCCATTTCACTGAACACAACTTTGGTGTCCTAAATTATAATGCTATCAGGAAAGCAAGTGCTTTTTGAGCCAAACCTACTCATACAATTTCCTAAAAAGTTTCAGAAGCTTGGCTAGCACATCTGTCCAAAATAACATAGGTTTGTGGCTGTACAACAAAGCACCAGAAAAAAAAATCAACCATTGCTGGTTGGCTGGCAAGTACAGATTTCAGTAGGCAGAATGTGAAAGAAAGAGCCCCAAATTCCATGCAGAGAGCCACACAAATCAAGGCATCGTGCACCGCGGAAGAGTGGTCCTTCTCGTGGAGCTTGGAGATGACGGACAT
Organism: Oryza glaberrima; assembly: GCF_000147395.1. NCBI lineage: Eukaryota > Viridiplantae > Streptophyta > Magnoliopsida > Poales > Poaceae > Oryza > Oryza glaberrima. Next base: position 12,836,877 of record NC_068329.1, read on the forward strand.
GTATAGGGTGCGCGCACGCGGCGAGGCGCTGGTAGGGCATGCCGGCCGCGGTCACCGCGTCCGCTTCCTTCGCATCGAGGGACACCCCCCGATGTGTGCAAGCAGAGGAAGCGATTTTCCCCTTCAATCAACGCTGGCAGCGCCGCCGCCTGCCGGGAGTAGCGATAACGCGATCGGACCTGATACGAGTGATCGAGACAGAGAAATATCCCATGCTAAAATTACTCCTAATCTGTATTAAGAGATTACTAATCTCCCTTTTAAAATAAAGGGTCGAGATTAATTCTACTTATAGTAAAATACTGTAAGTAGAAAGCACTATAGCGTCACTATTTCATTTTGGTAGATATCATGTGGAATAACATCAATTTGGAAATGATTTTTTTTCCGACATATCATTCGGAAATGACTTTTTTTTTTGCAAATATCATTTGGGTTGTGGCTGGCAGATTCATCTCCTTTAATATATCTTCAATATATAACTAAGTTCCATATAGGCATGTGAGTTCGATTATAAATTTATGATCATTTGATTTTGATTTCAATACAAAGACCGCTGACCTCTAAAATGGCAAAAATCTAAATTAAGAGGCCTCTCGTTTTAGTGTTAACGAGAGACCCTATCTGGATACCTTAGCTGGTACTAGTCCTCATCAAGTAGAAAATATATTCCTATCACCTATGTTTCAAATAAAATTTTCTCTTAAACTACTCATCCGTTCTACGATCCGATTACATGGTTATGTTTGTAAGAATTAAATCTTTATAATAAGATCTCACATGATTATATTTTGATGAAAAAATACAAATTACTTTTATAATATATCTAAATTACTTTTAGATTTCACTAAATTACTTCTTAGATATATAAAAGTAATTTCAGTAAAGCTTAGAAGTAATTTACATATAACTTAAGACAAAAAGGAAGTAACTTTATCATGACATTAAAAGTAGATTCGTTATGGAGGTAAAAACATGAGTCTATCTAGAAATTAAATTTAATCAGCACAAAATATGGAATTGACAAAAAATGATAATAAAATAAACAACTCACAACATTATAAATGTATAATAAGTAATTTAATCAAATAGAAAAGTAATTTATATATATGATAAAAGTAACTTACATATATAATAAAAGTAATTTACAACATAGATATTTCTTTTATCAAAATATAGTCATGTAAGATCTTGTTGTAAATATTTAAATGCAACGAACACAATGGTGTAATCGGATTATAAATCGGATAAATAATTTTAAAGAAAAATCTATAAGAAGAAAAAAAACATGTATCATTTAGTGTACTAGTAGGCAACCAAGTGTGAGATGAGTCTCTAGTTAGGACAATATAGAGTGCGGTCTCTATATACTCACGTCCCTCTAAAATCCTCTTGCTTTCCACATTTTTGCAGAGGATGGTGAAAGCCACAGCTGCCCCTCAATGCCTTATAATGGTTGATCCTATTGCACACAGTTCTTCAGGCTGCTGTCATCAAGAAATGTTTAGACGGTTGTCAGCCATTTTTCTAGTCTATGGGATGATATTTGTAATTTTTGTGGCAATCCTACGTGTGGGTAGAGGTTGAACTGGAGAGATGTTTTCAAAGTTTGCATTGATTCCATGGGAGTGCTGATCACATGAGAATAGAGGTGCTCAAATATATCTCTCATTTCATTAGCGAGAGCATCCGGGGGGAGCATGTGGTCTGATATCATTGACATTTTTCGCAAAAAAAATGTGTCTTCATTCACATAGTCCATAATGACATTTACTAAATGATATGCATATCTGAGATATCTCCATTCAACAAGTTATATCATTCGCAGCTTCTTTTTTCAAACTAATGATGCATCTACAAATGATACTACTCGGTGTTCTTTTCTCCTAAGAGAAAATGAAGATGAAGATGGAGATTAAGTTTTTTACATAAAACGAGGTGGTATTAACGTATGATTGATTAAGTTTTAATTATTACAAACTTGAAAAATAGATTAATATGGTATTTTAGAGCAACTTTCATATAGAAAGTTTTCGCACAAAACGCACCGTTTAGCAGTTTGAAATGTTGGAGACACTAGAACGGGATTGGTTATCTCTAACGGGCAGGTCCCCGTCACTAAGCAAAGGTTAGTGATGTGAGAAAATATCACTAATGGATGACTCTTATCTCTAATGGGCCTAGATTATAGCCCATCACGGATGACTCTCAACTCTAACGGGCTTAGTCACATATGAGTATAATCCACAAATAAATAAATTTTGTAAATTTTTGGTTAGCCTCATGCTTTTGCCCTCACTTATGTGCCTTCTCGGTCGGTTACCCATTCCGAAATTGCTCTAGTCATGTGCCTTCCCGGTCAGTCACCCATCCCGAAACTGCTCTAGGCCAAGCACGCTTAACGTCATAGTTCTTTGAAGATTGGCTTCGGAGAAAGAAATCGTAATTTGTTGGTATGAGCATTCTATTAATCCTATTAAGCCCTGTCCATGATGTCACACCCAAGCATCCCCTATTCATATACATTCATTCACATTAACACAACCACATTCACATAACTTCCATTTTGATCACATATTTCACCAGCAAATCCGAGTTAATTGGATCAAATATATATTTAGCAAGTATTATCATGAGTAGGAAGCAAATCAGACTTCTAGGAAAAAATAAATTTCGAATTGAATTTTATGATACTAAATGAACTCATATAAAAAAGCTATCAAAAACAAAGTTGTAGAACTCATTGAGATCTACCACTTTTATTTTGGTCATTTCTCCATCCGGGTTTGATTGAACTATATAAAATTTGTATTTTAAAATATTAGAAACTCAAATATTTTTTCAGGTAGTAAATGATTTCAAACAGAAAAATTGTCAACAATAAAGTCGTATAACTCATCAAGATCTATAACTTTTACTTTGATCTTTTTTCTATATAACAATTTTTTGAACAGTTTGAATTTGAATTTAAAAATATGACAATTTCAAACAACATTTTTCAAATACTAAATGATTTCAACTGAAAAAGTCATCAACAACAAAGTTGTATAACTCATTAATATCTATATCTTTTATTTTGTTCATTTTTCTATACAACATTTTTTTAAACAGTTTGAATTTGAATTTGAAAATATGATTACTTCAAACAACATTTTCAAAAATTAAATGATTTCAATTGAAAAAGTCATCAACAACAAAGTTGTATAACTCATCAATATCTGTAACTTTTATTTTGTTCATTTTTCTATACAACATTTCTTTAAACAGTTTGAATTTGAATTTGAAAATATGATTACTTCAAACAACATTTTCAAATACTAAATGATTTCAACTGAAAAAGTCATCAATAACAAAGTTGTATAGATCATTAAGATCTATAACTTTTATTTTGGTCATTTCTTCATCCGACAAAGTAATAGTAATATTATTCACAAAATTCACATATCTCTCATCTAGATTTATAAACTATAACACAGATTTGTAATTTTTGTGAACAATGTTACTAACACTTTGTTAGATGAAGAAATGACCAAAATAAAAGTTGTAGATCTTGATGAGTTTTACAACTTTGTTGTTGATGACTTTTTCAGTTGAAATCATTTAGCATTTGAAAATATTGTTTGAAGTTGTCATATTTTCAAATTCAAATTCAAATTCAAACTATTTTAAAAAATGTTGTATAGAAAAATGAACAAAATTAAAGTTATAGATATTGATGAGTTATACAACTTTGTTGTTGATGACTTTTTCAGTTGAAATCATTTAGTATTTGAAAATGTCGTTTGAAGTTGTCATATTTTCAAATTCAAATTCAAACTGTTCAAAAAAATTTTATATAGAAAAATGACCAAAATAAAAGTTATAGATCTTGTTGAGTTATACAACTTTTTTGTTGATGACTTTTTTAGTTCAAATCATTTAGTATTTAAAAATGTTGTTTTGAAGTTGTCATATTTTCAAATTCAAAGTCAAACTGTTCGAAAAAATGTTATATAGAAAAAATAACCAAATAAAAATAAAACTTGTAAATATTGGTATGTTATACAACTTTGTTGTTGATAATTTTTTCATTTGAAATCATTTAGTATTTAAAAATGTTGTTTGAAGTTGTCATAGTTTCAAATTCAAACTCAAACTATTAAAAAAAGTTATATAGAAAAATAACCTAAATAAAAGTTATCTCTAACAGGCATCAACAAAAGCCCGATTCCGATATGAGTCATCCGTGACGGGCTTTAAAGTCATTTCAATCGGGCCATATTTGGAGTCCGTCACCGATGACCCTCATCTCTGACGGGCTCGATGTCTGGGCCCGATTGAAATATGCATGGTTATGTCAATCGGGCCTAAATCTTTGCTCGTCACATATGAGTGTCATCGGTGACGGGCTATATGTACTTGGGCCTAAAGTGAGTGCATCTACAGCGGTGCAAAGTTAGGTCCGATTGAGATGACTTCGTTCTGACGGCCCAAGTAGTCCAAGCATAATTGAGCCCGTCACAGATGATAGGATCTGTGCTAGTGAGAGAAGAACGGGACCGTAGGCATACATATATCTAAATGATTGTTTGCCAGTGACATAACATCTGTCACTTGATTCAATTTTTTTACTAAAATATTTGTGATTTAAATATTTTTGTAGAAATATATCATCGATCTCGCATAACCGCTGCGTGCGTCGCGGGCAGTGTCATACGGGGAAAGTGCGAGACCGCACGGTCTCGCGGAATGAAAGAGCGAGACCAAACTGTCTCGCTGAACCAATCAGCAATACCGGATTTCAAAATGATTAATTAGTGATTAATTATCACGATTAGCGATTAGTTAATTATTAATTAATTACTAATCACTATAGTTAATTACGTCACTAATCAATGGAGCGTTGCGACGGTGTCGCTGTCTGTTTCCGCGACACAGGTCGGTCTCGCTCTTCCTTTCTCCAAGACCGCGCGGTCTCACACTTTCATCGTGTGATATCGTCCAGCGGTATATTTTTTAAAAGTTTTGCATCCTAAATATTTTTGAAAAAAAATTGAATGAACAGATAATTTGAAATTTAATTCTCTCTGAATGACATCTGCAAAAGCCAGTGATATGATAATCTTATACTTGTTGAATGGAGAGAATACAAATCTACCCAAGGATATTCCAACCGTTTAGATAACATTTTACATTTTTACATGCGAAAATTCCTTGCATGCCCCTGAAATTTCGCTCCATCCCTTATGTGCCCTTGAGTTTTGACGTATCTCTTATATGCATCCGAGTTTTCATTCTGATCCCCTCCTATATGCATCCGAGTTTTTATTCTGATCCCCTCCATGCCCATACCGTTAGTTGATCATCAGTTGACCGTTAAATTGTTTTCAAAATAACTATATTGCCCCTACTTAGAGTACCTATGCGCTAGCTTTTTCACCAACATAATTTTTGAGTTGAAAATATTTTATTAGTAAACAACAAAAAGAATGTGTTTATTTGACCTCAAAGTTTGAAAAGTTAAATTTAAATTTTTAATAATTTAGATCAAATTTAATAAAACATTCTTATTTATATTTAAATTCAAGTTAAGTATAGTTTTAATTTCTAAATGTTCGGTGAAACTTTTATATGAGTTTCATTAATTTTGATTTTGTTAAAGCTTGTTTGAAAATCTATTAAAAATATTTCAAAAAATAAATATTGGTTTTGAAATTTAGGCTCAACTATCTTTTGGTTTTCTATACAAATTTTAAAAAGTTCATATTAAGCTTTATTTAGCCTTTTGAAGTGATCACATGACTATAAAAAGGGCAACATGGCTATTTTGGAACAGAGATAATGGTCAACTAATGGTATGGGTATAAACGGGATCAAGACGAAATCTCAGAAGTATACAAGGGATGTGACAAAATTCAAGGGCATGGAAGGGATAGAGCAAACTTTCAGGGGCATATAAGGAATTGCCAAAAACATCGTTCTTGCTACCGGAAACTGAAGATTTTTTTTTTCTCAAAATGGAACCAGTGGAGCTAAAATGATCACAGCAAAAAAGGAGCCCCCAAGCTGAAATCTGCTGCTGCGCTGCATCAGAATTTTTCAGAACTCGCTCTGCAGTACATGGGAGTGTTGGGGGGAGAGTACACTTTGGCAAAAATTAGCACCGAATCCCATAACCCATCTTATTTGGCAGTTCGGCAAGCTTTCAGCAGGCTGAGCAGCAGCTTAGGCATCGTAGTTGTTTCAGTTGTGATGAATAATACATGCGAACTGACAGACATATATTGGAAGCAGGGAAATGGCACTTTGTGAGCCGTTATATCAACGGCCCCTTTTCAATCGGTCATCATTGTAAAATTGTGAAAGATAATTTGATCGTCGCTCGTTATTCCAATGAGGTGTAACGGTTCAGGGTATGTATTAATCACCTGAAGCATGCATGGTTACTAATCATCTGATGATGGCTTCTTCCGTAATGAAAAAACATAGGAGCTAGAGAGATTAAATTTATATATATTACAGAGGACCTTCGATGCTAGTAGCTAGCGTACAGGAAAAATTACGCTACAATTTTAAAACTGATTACAACTGTAAATATTTTAATACTTATACGATATAATTCTCCTATTAGTTTAGCTAGCTTCACGTTGCTTGCAGGAGTACGCTGTTCGTCATTACTCATCTTTTGAAACCGTATTCAACCATATTATGTTCTCACAATCTAGATGTAGTATGTTAGTTATACGGAAAGCCGTGAGGTGGAGTAAGTCATAAAATTCTGGCAAGTCGTTGAGAGCCTAACATGGCGACAGCATGCAAATTAAGAGACATGATGAACAAACCAAATTAAGGCTACATACAGAGGGAGAGAGAGAGAGAGAGAGAGATTATAGTTAAGGCACTGAGACGATCGAATTGAACCACAAGAGTCGATCGTCGTTTTATTCATTACACACATATATACGGAATGATGAGGGGTTGAGATGATGAGCAGCTATATGTATGTAGAGTTTGTAGCACAGCACTCATCATTCCATGTCCATGATGATATATATATATATATATATAACCAGAGAGAGAGAGAGAGAGAGAGATTATTTGTCACCAGCCTGCGCGAAGTGGGTGGGAGGTACCGGTGTCGCGTCGATCAGTTATCCATGTTGAAGACGGCTGCCGCCCACGAGGGCTGTATGTTGCCGACGTACGGGCGGGTGGTGTTGTCGAGGTACGTGGTGCAGGGATCGGTCCAGGGGAACAGCCACGCGTACCATGGGGTTGGGGTAGTGCAGTTCTTCAGCAGCAAGCCCCCGAGCACGCGGCGGCCGCCGGTGCCAGCGAGCAGAGCAACCTCGCGGTTCTCGAAGAGAAGGCGGCACTGGCCGTCTGCGCCGCCGACCCGGCAGGAGGAAGCCTCCGGCCAGTTGCCGTCCCATGCCGGGACGCTGCTCTTGTAGTTTTCCTGGAAAGCCCAGGCGCAGGACACCTTGTTACCTGGCCCCAGTTCGTGGTCGTTGTAGAGGCGGCGGACGCTCTGGCCACTACCCACCGAGAAGTAGAATAAATCTCCATCACATTGAAACCAGATAGTGTCCCTCATCTGGTTCTCCAGCTCGCAGGAGAATGTGGTGTGGTTCGCCTCCGGCTCCGGCTCAGAGGCGGAGCACGGAAATCCAACGGAGCATACATCCGGCAAATCGAACTCCGGTTTTGATTTTCCTCCGACTCCGGTGCCACCAGGGACTGGTGGTGGTAGACGTCCTGCTCCTGGTGGAGGATGGCATGCAGAAAATCGGCCGGCAGCCGCCTGCAGAGGATACTCACCGAGTATGATAGAGGTAATCATGGTAACTACCAATAAAACTTTCTTGACCTTGCGCATGGCGTTTGGAGCCATGCTTCTGGGCGAGCTGAGCGAGACGAGATTGAGATGGACATGCATGGATCCCCTATTTATTGGCCGTGCCGTGGCCAGTAGGCAGGAGCTAAACTAACTTAGGTAGATCGTAGCGAGGCAGGCCGGGACCGCTAATTGCATGTGCTCCTAGGCCTAGCTACGTACTTGCATAATACACCCTGCTTAAGTTTATTGTCAAAATCATATAATTGCTTGCGCCAACAGAAAATGCATGACTAAAACTCATGCAGTATAATATACTCCCTCCATATTTTAGTGTATGATGCCGTTGGTTTTTTTACCAACGTTTGACCAATCATTTTATTCAATTTTTTGTGAAAATATGAAAATATTTATGTCATGCTTAAAGAACATTTGATGATGAATCAAGTCACAATAAAATAAATGATAATTACGTAAATTTTTTGAATAAGACAAATGGTCAAACGTTGGACAAAAAGTCAACGGCGTCTTGCATTAAAATATGGAGATAGTAGTATATATCTATAAACTCGACCACTCGGAATTAACTTGCTCTCCCTCCCATTTCTCTTCCCGCATATACGACAACAGCTCCCACGTTGCTATGCTCCAAGGAGACACGGGCCACGATGTCACAGGGCCCGACGTCACCCCCCTCCTCTCACCACCGCCCGAGCAGCCACCGGTAAAACTGGGCCTCTCACTTCGCTCAAAAACACGATGGTTGGGGAGTCAATGGGAACTGCGCAGAGGGGCAGAGGAACATCGGTGGCAAGTTCCACCGCTGCCGGAGGCCGATCAAGCCCACCTCCCTAGCACCAAATCAGGAGGGGATGACACCAACGGAGCCAGATCTGGCAGGAGGACGAGGGCATGATGGATCTGGTGCTGCTAGAGGCGGATTCGGCCTCCCCGCAGCCAGATCGGGAGGAGCCGATGACCCAGTGCAGAAGGCGGAGGAGTCTCCTACAGGGCAACCTGGGAGAAGTGCGCTCATGCGAAGGAGGCACGGGGTGGCGCAGCCACGGATGGTGGGCCAGTGCGGACTGTGGCGGAGAAGGAGAGGCGCGCATGCCGTAGTAGCGGGAGAAGGCACAGTGTGGCAGAAAGCACGAGAGCAATCCACGATGCGGTTGGCGGAAGACGTGGATGATGGCATGGGCGATGATAGGGGGGCCGATGCACTTGGTGCCGGCGTGTCTACGACAATCAGAGGTCGGCATAGCTGGGCGCAGCAAGCGGCCTCGTCACGTTGCGTCGACAGCAGGAGAGGCAGATGGTAAGGGCCAGCTACACCATCAGCAAGCGGGAGGCGGCGTGGCCATAAGAGGGATCGAGTCTGGGCTGGATGGTGGTGGGGCGCTAGTGCGGCAGAGGTTCGAGTAGGCAAAGGTTGAGCAAGCCGCGGAGTTCTAAGGTGGCGATGCCAGGGATGGGTGTGGAGGTTTGCAGGCGAAACCCTAGCTTGGGACATCCTGAGCCGGCGATAGTGATGTCCTCGCACGCCGCATTATATTTCACCCTTGGGATATTGTCAAGCAGCCACTCGTCCCCCCTCGATAGGACGCATGAGGTGAAAACTAAGTTCTGTTGGATGGGCAACACTGACGTCTATGACTTCATGGCGGACTGCATGCATGCGGTGGCCTCAGCCTCACCAATCTTAATTGCACAGTTTCACTCCCTTGTTGCGAAATTGGCGACTCGGGTATATACTAAGGCACACAGCGGCGGCGGTTTGGCCTGCGACGACCAGGAAAATATTGGCACCTCAACCAACTGTCAGCGGGAGAAGTTCGCGTCATCTGCGAGCTGGCGGTCGATCGAGCACATCCGGGCCCCACGGCTGTACGTTGGATTGTTGGGCGCACACCAATATTGGACGTTATTGTGAATCCTGTGGACTCTGTTTGCAATGCATGGTGTCCAAACCTGGACGCTAGCTATCAGAACATCTAGATTTACTATGATTAAAAAATATTATGGGTATGATAGCTGCACTATCATCCATGATCGAGTAATTATATATCACACATGACCGATATATCACTGCACGTATATATTTAACTAGCCCTCAAATTAGCCAACTATACTCAAACAAACAATACAGCTATTTCAGATAATTTGGCCTCCTGAAATGGATCTAGCTATTAACCCAATTGACTATGACCAACATTACCGGCCCCTAAATGAAACCCAATTCTAAAATTGAGATTTCTTTTCCAAAAAAAAATTGCTCCAACAATTCCCCTAGAGATGTATCCAAAAATTAAAATCCTATTATCCTCCTTCTCACTCTCCATAAGTTGAGAGACACTCTCGCTCTCAGTTTATACACGACAAAAGGAGAGGTCGATACGTGGAGAGAGATCGTGTTTGTGGAGGGGATGGGTGGAGCGATTTTTGTTTCTATATCTATTGGTAGTTACAGGTGGGTCTCTTTTTATTATTAGAAGTTAATTTAAGATATATGTTAGAGATAAAAATATAATTACACCTAAAAACATATTAGAAAAGATAGATTTTAGGTATCTGTTGGACATGCTATTATGGCAAAAAAAAAAAATCGCGTTCACGTTGATCACCTGCCGGCTTTCTCCCATATGGTTTCTTGTGGGGCCTACACATGTACTGCAGAGGCAATTGATGAGTAGCCTGGCTAACCAGCCAAGGCATCGCATGGTAATTAACAAACAAACAGTAAAATCGGATGATATTAATTAATTTTTCTAGCGTGGACCCCTTGCGCCAACCTTTATGTTCTCCGATTTGGTGTGCACAAGCATGCATATTATTGTTCGTTGGGGTATATAAAAAAGTGCCAAACACTACATCGAAATAAAGGAGATCGAGGTTCGGTAACCATCATCCGCTGTCGTTCATTGTTGTTAGCTTAATTTGTCGGTGATCGTAACTAACCCTACTGATAGTCTTGCAGTACATCGATTCGTGGAGGCCAATTATATGTAGGTTAACATTAGTAGTGTCATTAGCTAACTTAGCTAGCTAGAGTAAACTAAAGTAGATTTGGTAGTAAACATTAGTACTGCCGGCTTTGTCTCTCCCTCTCTAGTTATTGCTAGCCGGCCGCGGTGCGGCTGTCAATGTCGTGGGTGCCAAACTGCCAAACAGTACATATACATAAAATGGACGATTGCTACATATGCACAGGTCCATGCTTGCATGTGTGGTGCTGTTCCACTGGTTCTCGATCGATGGATGCTAATGGATATCCCAGTGTGATGGCAGTCTAACAAGCATTATTAATTCAGTAATAATATACTCCCTCCATGCTCACGTCATATATTTAGGCGAGAAGCTACTCTCTTTCAAAATATAAGCATTTTTAGCTAAATTCATAGCCAAATTAAAGTTGTTATATTTTGAGATGGAGGTAGTAATATATAATTGATAGTATGTAAATATGCATGGCTTCTATACCATGGCCTACTCAACGGTCACTGGTAACGTTCTCATCAAATCTTTCGCTTTCTATTTGATACCCACTAATTTCTAAAATCTAACATGCAAATATACTATATCATTAGCCACTAGTACAATCTTAAAAGCTCATTATGTAACCATAGCACATTATTTAAAATTTATTAATTAGTATTGTTGTCGAAATGATAATCGCTTACGTCGAAAGGCGTGGTTACTCAACGGTGGTTGGAAAACGGTGAAGTGTATTAAATTGAGAATTTTTCTTCGGATCTCCCTCTTACATGGCCCTTGGGTCTATTTATAACCCTATTACAGGTTCCCCTATTAGGGTTTAGGTTTTACAGGGGAATTTATATGGTTGCCGTTATGAAAGGGACATTTATATGGGTATATAGTGTAATTGAGGTACATGGGCCTCTAGTGGGCCGACTGGCGAACGCTGGTCTAGTGGCCCCCGGGCTTGATCGGCTGAGATGGCCTCTTGGGCCTCCTTGAAGTTGAACTTGTTATGGCGAAGCCATCCGTCTTCGCCATACAGTCTTCGCCCAAGATGCCTCCAACCTTGTGGGATACCAGCGCGATCCTTCGCGCTTCGCCGTCTTTGCTTGATAGTCTTCGCCATGGGCACTTCGCCCCGACGGACGACGTCTTGGGCTTGAGCACCCCACTGGTTGCATGGTTTTGGCAGGTCTGGTCGAAGGGTCTCATGACATACCGCCAACAAGCCCCTCACAGGCAAGGGTGAGATAGGAGCTTCGGCCGAGCGCTTTCTCTTTCCTTTTTCACCGGGCAAGGGTGAGATATTGCCCCCCTTTTCCTTTTTCACCGCCGCACTCTCGTCATTTTCACCGCGAGCGCTCTCTCTTTCTCGTTCTTTCCTTTCACGGCGCCCCTTGATTTTCTAGATCTTTCGCTCGTTTTCCCTTTTTGCCACCGCTGACACCTTTCACCATGGCTCCTCGCAAGCCGAACCCCTCTTCCGCGACGGGCCCTGATCCCGGCCAAATCGACGACGACACCACCGCCTTTCTGGGAGCTTCGCTCGTGGATGACGATTAGCTGGCGAAGCTTGTCAGCGCCGGCCTACTGGTGGAGGGGCAGGCCTTCGCCCCGCGAAAGGCTGTGGTGCCGAAACCCGACGATAATCGGACGGTGGTATTCACCGTGTTTTTTGAGGCGGGGCTTCGGTTCCCATGCAACGTTTTGTTGCCGGAGATCCTTCGCCTTTTCCAGGTGGAGCTTCCCCAGCTGAGCCCGTCGGCACTTGTCCGAGTCGCCATCTTCGACTGGGCGTGCCGGACCGCCGGGTTCGAACCGAGCGTCGAGCTTTTCAGCACCGTGTTCCATGCCACCGTGAACTCGAAGACGGTGGTCACCTCGGCCGGGACGAAGAAAACGGCGTTCGGAAGCGTGAACTTTAATGTTCGCTCCGAGCGCTCCAATCTATGGCCGGTGAACGCCGGCATGTCGAAGTGGGATCGCCATTGGATGGCGAAGTGGTTCTACCACTCTATCCCCTTTGAGGCTGGCTCCGACGTGGCGAAGGCCCTCCGTTGGCGGTGCAGGGCGATTTCACCGAACAGGAAGCCCAAGGTTGCCGTCGATGGCACCATGGAGGCTCGGTTCGCCTTGCTTCGCAAGGTCTGCTCTCGGCTTAGCTGCCATGATCTGGTGGAGGAGTTTTGCATGCTTCGGATTTTCCCCCTCTCCCAATCGTGGCAAGTTGCAGTGAATGAGGACGGGGAAGTTGACGGCTTGCCGAAGCTCATCATGCCCGAGGGGGAGAACAGTGAGCTTCTGCTTTTCCCTTACGTACTCGTGATTCTCTTTTTTGTCAACGCTTGATGTGCCGATTTTCGACTTTCTGCAGTGTTGACCCTTGCTCAGGCCAACACTGAAGCCCGTAAGATGATCGGCGATGTGTCGATTACTGAGTACAGCCAGCTGCTTACGCGGCAGGCGACCGGCCGGGCGAACCGGGTATATGATGGCGATCTTCCTCCCCGGACGAAGCCCTTCAAGGCCGATGGTGATGAGGGGCCGTCCAGGAAGCGGCTGCGGGGGCAAGTGAAGTTGGCCCCTCGAAAGCGGAGGGCCCTCGCCTCTTCCGACTCTGACGCCGATGACGAGGATAACATCGAAGAGCACAATGGCGAAGAGGAAGGGGAGGATAAAGGGGAGGCGGAAGTTGCGGCCAAAAAGGCTGCGGACAAGGCAGTCGAGAACCACACCGAGACCCTTGGCTACACCCCAACACCGAGTCCCAGGCATGTCGAGACCGGGGTGGAGTCGAATAGCTCCCCCCTTCGTCGAAAGGATTTGGAAGGGGCGAAGGCGTTGGTGGCGATCGCAATGGCCAAGGCGGCGAAGGGGGGTCCAGTTAAGAAGGCTACCAAAAAGAAAGGGCCCGTCGATGTCGCTCGTGTTTTTAGCGATGACGAGTCTTCGGATGAAACCCCGACTTCGCCCGCTGGTCAAAGTTTAAGTCTTTCGACTGCCCCTGTTGTCGTAGTCGACGCTGGCAGAGCAGTGGGTAGTGCTGTCGCCGGGACCTCGGCTTCCGTTGACCGGGTCATCAAGGCTGCGGCTAGGGTTTTCGGAAGCCCTGTGCGTCAGCCGGTTGCTTGGCCGCTTGTCATACCAAAGGGGAAGTTGGCGGCCGTCGAAACATCTGCCTCGGAGTATTCTCTTACGGCGCCCCACTTCGCCCCTGGTGATTTTGAAACTCGGGCAGAGCTGATCCCCTTCGTCGAGGGGGTAAGTAATCTTGTCTCTCCAGCTGGCAACCCGAGCTTGTTCACCAAACTGAATGAGTTCGACAAAGGGTGTTCTGCCATCACAAGTTTGGCAGTTTGGGTATGTTGTTCGTTTTTCTTTCCTTTCTCTTCTTTTTTTTAACAATCTCATAACTGACGTTCGTCCTCTTCGCCCCCTCTATTTTTATACCCAGATTCTTGCAGCTCATTGTTCGATGGAGCGAACCATGCGGGCCCATCTTGACGGATTCAAGAACCGTCTTCGGGCCAAGGATGACGAACTGGGCCGCATGAGCTTGGAGATGGAGAGCCTCGCTAACACCCTCAAAGAGGTGAAGGCTGAAAACAAACGACTCCAAGCCGAGCTGGAGAAAGGGAGGGAGGCAAAGGCTGAGATTGTGCACCTCAAGGCTGAACTCAACAAGGAGCAAGCACATTCTGCTGCTCTGACTGATTATTACAATCTCACCGAGCCGAAGATGGAGGCTCTTCGCCTAGAGGTCAGCAAAACTGAGGCGAGTGTCGAGAAGGAGTCGCAGCGGTTCGCGCGGGAGATGGTGAAAGCCACCGAGTCCACGAAGACGGCATGCCAAATACTTCGCCTTGCCCTTTCCGACATGGGGGCAAGGGTGCGAGGAGTCCCTGGCAAAGATGCCTCCGCCTTCGACTTCTTGGAGTGGATCCAGTAGGCTGGTGGTGCGGTCTCAGACTACGCCACTGCGTACGGTGATTGTTGTGTGCGCGTGTCGGTGGCCTTCACCTTGGGCATTCTGCAATAGTTCGGTTGCGAGCACGTCACCGAGTTCCCTAACTTTGCGAAGGGGGACTGGGAGGTCAGCGCTCAGGACGTTTCGCCCGCGCTTCGTGCCTGGCGCAAACAGTTCTGGCAGAAGGACGGCCGATCCACTACCAAGGAGCGTCTTCTTGAACAATTAGCGAAGGCCGAGGCGGCGGACTAGGGTGAAGGCAAAGGTGAAGATGCAGTGGCTAGAGAGGGTGGAGGCGATGCCCGAGATCACCTAGAGGTGTGAGGTCCTCCGCCCGCTCTTTAGATTTTGTGGTTTTCTTTTGGCGTTCGCCGTGAAGGGCAAACGATGTAAATTTGGCCAATGGCCCTCCCCCTTTCGTATTGTAGCCAAAGACGGCCTTTTTAATATATGAAATATATGACCCATCATTCTTCATACGAAAGAGGGTTTACTCCTTTTGCCCATTTAGTGTGTTTGGCCTGGTTTTGACTTCGTGTTTTGCCATTTGCCTTCCTGTACTGTCTTAGCAGGATCTTCGCCGTAAAATGTGCGTTCGTCCCCCCCTTTGGGAATTGGTGAAGCAAGAACGAGAAGTTCGTGGCAGTGAAGGGTTTGCCGAAGGTGCGATGTCCGTTTCGGCATGTTTATTGTGAGATGATAATAAACGGCAACAACTACAAGGTTTTGAAAGTTGCCGGCTGGATGCGGGCGCACCCTGGGCGAACCCTGGAAGACTAAAACCGTGTTCGTACAGAGCGCCTGGAGGACATGGTTCGCTTTTGGCGGAACCATCAGAAGACCGATCGTCAGGAGGCGATCTCCCAGCGTCGTTATAGTCTGGTCTTTGTTTCGTCCCCTTCCCCTCTTAGGGTCGTGTATAATATTAGCAGTGATGACGAACCCAATTCGCCAAACCATTCCTTATGGAGTGGGGATTGTTGTGGGGGCGAAGGTGTAATTTATCTGTAAGCTAGGCTGTAAAGCCGTTGCTTTCTTTACTTGTATCATGTTGTAAGACTTGTATTCTTCGATTACTTTTTCGAAGTTAATAAAGATGTGCTTCATTTCCTTTTCGCTATTTTCCGCATTGTCACTTTTCGTGCTTTCGTTAGGTCGGAACGCGTCGGCCCCTTTGCGTATATTAGCGAAATAGGTCTGCTGACTTTTCAGCTTTCGGCTTCCATTTTCGATCTGTAGTATTCTATGCTGAAAGGTGTACTTGTATTTTCATACTGGTCGAGTGTAACGGTGTTCGGTTAGTTGTTTCCCAAAACAAGCTGTTGCGGTTTTAACGTTCGGCGAGCGATGCTTCGGCCGATTCGTTTTGCCCCCCTGGCATTTTCACTGATCAGGCATTTGCCTTGGGGTTTTTTCCACAAATTATCATTCACACAAAAAGGCGAAAAACACAAATATTTTATACTGGTTCATGCCTCCAGAGTGGATAATAGCCCTACGTCCAGTTTTTTTTCTTTTTTCATTTTCCTCTTTTTTTTTGCATTTTTGTGCCGAAGGGCTTACACAGTAGTATGTACATTTTTACAAGTTGGCGATTTGGGTGCCACCCGTTCTACACATAGAAACGCTTAAGGGAAGCCGCATTCTAGGAATGGTCGAACTCTTCGCCTTCCAGCGTCACTAGGCGAAAGGAGCCTGTCCTGGACATGTGCTTGATGAGGTACGGCCCTTCCCACTTCGATTCAAGCTTCCCGACGGCCACCGGGTTCCCCTTCTTTCTAGGACGAGATGGCCAGGCAATAGCTCTGTCGGTCGAGCCTTCTTGTTGTAATTTGCCGAAGTGCTTGTGGCGTATTTGTGCATGTGTTCTAGTGCTTCGACTCTCACCCCCTCCAGGAGTTCGAGCGACACCTCGCGCCCCTCTTCGCCTCCAGAGAACAATACCCTTGGTGAATTAGCCCCTAGCTCTGTTGGGGTCATTGCTTCGTCGCCATAGAGAAGCATGAACGGGCTGAACTTGGTTGGCCTTGTGGGGGTCGTCCGAAGGGCCCATAGAACAGATAACATTTCATCCGGCCACTTACCCTTCGCTGCCCCCTCAAGCCTTTTCTTAAGCGCTTCAAGGATTTTACCATTTGTGCGTTCGGCCGCCCCATTTGACTGTGGGTGCGCGACCGAAGCGAACCTGATTTCCAGGTTTAGCTCTTCGCACATCTCTCTAAACTTGTCAGAATCGAATTGCTTGCCGTTGTCGGTGATGAACTCCTTTGGCACTCCGAAATGGCAAATAATATTTTTCCATATGAACTTTTGTACTGCTGTCGAAGTGATCGCGCCGAGTGGTTCAGCCTCGATCCAACGGGAGAAGTATTCGATAGCTACAATTGCGAACTTGTATCCGTTTCGCGCCACAGGGAATGGGCCAATGATGTCTAGCCCCCATCTGGCAAAAGGCCAGATTGGTGCGATAGGCTGCAGCTCATATTGGGGTGCAGTTTGGCTTCAGCCATGCCGCTGACAGCTTTCGCACTTCTTAGTTTGCTCGACACAAACTTTCAGCACGGTGGGCCAATAAACACCCTGGCGAAATACTTTGGAGGCAACCGTTCTTGCGGCCTGGTGTGCACCGCACAGCCCTTGATGTATTTCTTTCACCATTTCCTCACCCTCGGCGAGGGAGATGCATCGAAGTAGGGGTTGGAGCACGCGGAGCGATACAGCTGCTCTGAGACCAGTTTGTACTTTGTGGCTCTGATCTGTACTTCATCCTCTGGGAGCCAGCCATTCTTGAGGTACTTTACGAACGGAGTTTGCCAGTCCTCTGGATCTTCGCCCAGTTCTACCTGGTCGATTGCCATGATGTCCAGGCTTTCTGTGGGCACGCTTGGTGCGTACAAGACTTCAAAAAAGATGCTTGGTGAATGCGGGCCTCCACAGGCATCAGATTTCGCCAAGGTATTTGCTTCCTCATTGTGGCCTCTAGGTAAGTGTTCGACCGTTACGCCGGCGAAACACTTTTCCATAGATCGAACAGCCTCCAGATACCTTTTCATTCCTTCTTCTTTTGCCTCGAAGGATTTGTCAACATGGCTTGCCACCAGCTTGGAGTCTGTTCGAATGAGCAAGCGCCGAACCCCCAATGCTTTCGTCTTTCTTAGACCCAAAAGAACAGCTTCGTATTCTGCCGTGTTATTGGCCGTGTCAAACTGTAGCCTCGTGGCATACCGAATCGGCACGCCCCCTGGCGAAGTGAGTACTGCCGCGGTGCCCGCCCCCTTGTGCGACCACGAGCCGTCAGAGTGCATTACCCATGGTTGTTCGACGGGCTGGGGTTCGAGGGCGAATGCCAGTGTCCATTCGGCCACGAAGTCAGCTAGGACTTGGGACTTGATAGCAGTGCGGGCGACAAAACGTAGGTCGAAGGGAGATAACTCCGCCGGCCACTTGCTGAGTCAGCTAGTAATTTCCTTGCCCCGGAGCACTTCGCCCAAAGGATACTGCGATAGCACGGTGACTTTGTGGGCCTGAAAGTAGTGCTTAAGCTTGCGCGATGCCATCACTAGGGCGTAAGCGAGCTTTTCCATTTCAATGTATCTTGTCTTCGCCCCTTGCAAAGCTTCGGAGACGAAATACACTGGTTTCTGGCTTGACTCTTTCTCTTGGACAAGAACCGCACTGACCGCCACCGGCGAAGCTGCTAGATAGAGTAGTAGTTCACTTCCTGGTGCTGGGCTGACCAAGGCAGGTGGGCTTTGCAGATATTGCTTCAGCTCGTCGAACGCTGCTTGGCATTCGGTTGTCTAGCTAAACTTTCCCGCGCCCCGAAGGGTCTTGAAGAAGGGCAAACCTCTTTCGGCCGCCTTTGAGAGAAATCGACTGAGCGCCGCAATTCGGCCCGCGAGCTTTTGTACTTCGTGTACGCTCGACAGAGGCCTCATTTGCTGAATGGCATCAATTTTCTCGGGGTTCGCCTCGATACCCCTTTTAGAAACAAGAAAACCCAACAACCTGCCCGCGCGAACACCAAAAACACATTTCTCAGGATTTAATTTCATACCCGCCGCGCGTAAGTTGTCTTAGGTCTCCTGTAAGTCGAACGCATGGTCGAAAGCCTTGCGGCTTTTTACGACGATATCGTCGACATAAGCCTCCACATTTCGCCCCAGCTGCTTGTTAAGTACCTTGTACACCAGCCTGACGAAGGTTTCCCCGGCGTTCCTCAAGCCGGAAGGCATCCTGAGGTGGCAAAAGGTGCCGAATGGTGTGATGAAGGCTGTCTTGGGGATGTCGGCCGGATTCATGTGTATCTGGTGGTAGCCAGAGTACGCATCCAAAAAACTCATGAGTTCACAGCCAGCTGTCGAATCCACGAGCTGGTCAATCCGCGGCAAGAGGAAATCGTCTTTCAGGCACGCCTTGTTGAGGTCTGTGAAATCGACACACATGCGCCATTTGCCGTTCGATTTCTGCACCAGTACCGGGTTCGCCAGCCACTCGGGGTGGTCGATCTCCTGGATCACCCCAGCCTTGAGCAGCTTTTGCACTTCGGCTTTCTATGCTTCTTGGCGATCAGCAAACATCTTGCGCAGCTTCTCTTTCCTTGGCTTGGCATCCGGCTTGACCGCCAGGTGATACATGATGAGGTCTGTCGAAACACCTCCCACTACGTCGGGCCCTAGGCGAAGATATCAATGTTTTTCTTGAGCACCTCCAGGATGTTCTCGACTTCTCTTTCGCCCATGTCGCCCCCAGCGATACAAATCTTGTGGGATCAGCATCGTCGACTTGCACCTTGATCACCCTGCCGTGGGGGCAGGCGCGTGCTTCACCCGGTCATGCGGTTCGGCCTCAACATTGTTCACCACGCTATTGATTGCGGCCAAATCTCCCTTTGATGAAGCTGAAGGTTGAAGCCCCTTGACCACGATCACCCCTGTAGGGCCAGGCATCTTGAGCTTGAGATAATTGTGGTGGAGATGGCTTCAAACTTGTTCAAGGTTGCGCGGCCGAAGATTGCATTATATTTGTATGGGATGTCGACAACGTCGAATAGTATTTGCTCTTCGCGTTTGTTTTCACATGTGCGAAGGCTACCACCAATTGTGCTTGGCCTAGTACTTGAACTGCTTCTCCACCAAAACCGCGAAGCGAGGCCCTTGAACTGCTTCTTTTGCCGCTTTGACAGTTGATTCGGTGGGTCGGCCCTTGTAATCACTTGGATTACTCTGTGCTGCACATCTTGGCGCTGTTCGGCCAGGGGTCCTTGTTCTTGAACAATTTCATGAGGTGCTTCGACAGCTGCTCCTTGTTGCGGCCTTGGATCTTGCGCGTTACCACGCTGCCGAATGTTTCGGCATTGCTCGGTGGTGTCTGAAGAGCGTCCATGGAAGACGCAGTAAAGGGCTTTTCTGACCTTCTTGCTAACGGGCTGCTAATGGCTGCTTGCTTGC
This sequence comes from Oryza glaberrima, assembly GCF_000147395.1. Lineage (NCBI taxonomy): Eukaryota > Viridiplantae > Streptophyta > Magnoliopsida > Poales > Poaceae > Oryza > Oryza glaberrima. Next base: position 12,857,089 of record NC_068329.1, read on the forward strand.
TGGGCGTCGAACTCCTTGCGGAGGGCTTGAACTTCTTCAACAGCCATCACGGCCTTGCCTGCATGGTCGGTTCTAAATTTCCTCCAAGTCATGGGAGCTTGGCCTTGCCTTGGCGGTTGTCCTTAGTTCGCCCGTTGAGGCTGGCGAACAGCGAGAGGAGCTAGTTCGGCGACCTAGGCTTGTACTTGGGCCTGAGCGGCGGCGACAAAGGCTTTATCATACTCGGCCTGGATTGCTTGCCGTCGCTTGGAATCCTCTTCGCCCCTTGTGTACCCGTCAATGATGCTAAGCAGGTGCTCAAGTGTCTGCGGCTCCTTGTTGGCGATTTTTCTTGTGAGTTCGCCCTCGAGCAGCCCAGCCGAAGCGGCGTTGATGATGGACGCCTCAGTTATGTCCTGAACTTGACATCGGGCTTGCGAGAAGCGACGCATGTACTCCCTTATCGACTCCCCTGGCCTCTGGCGAATGCCGAGTAAATGTTGCTGTGTCTTCGGTTCCTCATAGGTGCCTTCGCCTTGGTATTTTTGTCGCCATGAGCGGCTTCGATCGCGGACTCGTAGATGGACAGGAACTCTTTTGGGTCCGTTTCGCCCGAATAGCGCGGGACGAGTGGAAACTTGAACTAAGGTGGGATTGGACGGATCTTGATTCCCCCGCTCAGTGGTAGCTCCTTTTCGTCCCCCGCCTTGCCCGCGGCACCCTGCTGCAGATATGGCGTGGCGAAGGGCGAAGTCATGGCTTGCGCGTGAGGTTTAGCCATAGTGCAGGGCTGCCCGGCTCCGAACGATGACACTTGGTGCACCGCCATGGATAGATCGAACGACGGTTGGGTCCATGCCATGGCGACCTGGTTTGGCGCCTGGTTTGCTCCGAAGCCTGGTGTCGGTGCATGTGGTCGAATGGTTGGTGCTTGAGCAGCGTTGATGAAGTCGAACTGCGGTCCTTGACTCCAAGGCGAAGCCCCCGGACCAGGCTGGTTCGACGGCAACCAACTGAGTGCACCTTGACTTGTGTTCCCCTCCGGTCGGGCCGAAGGGGCTGTACTTGAAATGCTGTAGGGTTGGCTGAGTTGCTGAAGAAAAGCTTGAAGCTGCGCCTGCAAAGCCGTAGCCCCTTCCGCCATTACTTGTGACACTTGGCCAGGTGGTGTGGGGTGTACTTGGGCAGCGACCGGCTGAGCCTGCGGCCACACATGAGGGACCAAGTGTATTGCTACGGCCGAAGGCTGCCCGGCGAAGTACACTGGCGCTTGCATGGCTTGTGACGGAAGGGGCTGGATTGATGCTTGTGCGTGGACTTGGGGTGGAATGTAGCCCGCCGAATACTTGAGGATTGGGGCCGAAGTGACCTTGGCTTGCCGTGCTGCCTCGTACGCCTGCTGCTGTTCTTGCATTTGGCGAAGCATGTCTTGGAGTCGTGTCATGTTTTGGCGCATGGCCTCCATGTCGGCTTCGGCCTATGCTTCGAGGTTAGGGTTGACTTGTGCAGCGGCGAGCGCGGTCTAAGCCGTTGCCGGCTGTGACGAAGCGGCTTGGGGCACCAGCAGCTGGCTTGTCGAAAGGATCTCTGCCCTAGTCTGGAGCGCCCTTGCCGCTGCGGCTGCTTTCGCCGTGTCGACCGTGTTTGGCCCCTGCCCCGACAAAGCGGCAGGAGCTGAAGGTGGTAGTTGCGGTGTGGGTACCGAAGCCGATGGTGCTCCCCAGCATCGGCGATGGACGTCGGGGGCTCTTCTCCCTCCTCGGCGGCCATCTCCTCTCCTGCTTCGCTCTCCTTTCGCTTTGCAACCTTCTCCTTCATAACCCTCTTTGGTGGCATTCGCTCTTAGTGGTTTCGCTCAGAGTTCCCCACGGTCGGCGCCAGCTGTTGTCGAAATGACAATCGCTTACGTCGAAAGACATGGTTACTCAACAGTGGTTGAAAAACGGTAAAGTGTATTAAATTGAGAAATTTTCTTCGGATCCCCCTCTTACATGGCCCTGGGGGTCTATTTATAACCCTATTACAGATTCCCCTATTAGGGTTTAGGTTTTACAGGGGAATTTACATGGTTGCCGTTATGAAAGGGACATTTATATGGGTATATAGTGTAATTGAGGTACATGGGCCTCTAGTGGGCTGACTGGCGAACGCTGGTCCAGTGGCCCCCGGGCTTGATCGGCTGAGATGGCCTCTTGGGCCTCCTTGAAGTTGAACTTGTTATGGTGAAGCCATTCGCCTTCGCCATACAGTCTTCACCCAAGATGCCTCCAACCTTGTGGGATACCAGCGCGATCCTTCGCCCTTCCGTCTTTGCTTGATAGTCTTCGCCATGGGGACTTCGCCCTGACGGACGACGTCTTGGGCTTGAGCCCCCCACTGGTTGCATGGTTTCGGCAGGTCTGGTCGAAGGGTCTCATGACATACCGCCAACAAGTATATATATATTTTAGAGCTCAACCTGTAAGCTCATCATGTATATATGTATATATGTATGTATGTATTATTTTTATAATATATAATGTGGCGTTCATCATGTATTCCGTAGCAAAGTGTGAGGCATACAGTATATGTATATACGTGTCGTTCGCTTAAAACGATGTCATTTGTTCTATTTACATTTTATAATTATTTTTTTTCATCATTTAATATGGGTGTTCTTGGGGGTGGTAACCTAGTTATCACAAAAATCTTGGAGCCTGTCATTAGTCACGGAACCTTGGTTGCATATGAGGGTGGGTTTAAAAGCTTGAATAAGCACTGTCATCTTTCGGTATATCGAGCTGAAAAAGTACCAAACACATCATATCGGCGCAGCAGATCAAAAGAGAGGTTGGCCACTCATCGGCTGTTGTTACTTGTTGCCCTGCTGGTGATCGATGCTGGGTAACTACAACCAACCCCTACTGATATCATATATAGAGTACAATTGATTCAATTCTAGAGCAGCAGACACTACACCTAGTATTCATGGCACTTAACTGCCGGCAATAAAATAAAATAAAGTTAGTGGCGAACTATTCGCCAGGAATACATCAAGTGCCACAAATAATCTTAGACATCATCTCATTTGCCGGGAATTAAAAAAAAGGGCAGAAAATTAAGTGCCGACAATGAACTAATATAACATGTCAATTGATCTGCCGTAGATAATTTAAGACAACATATAATCTGCCGGGAATTTTGTTACCGGGAAAACAAATTTCACTACACCATGACATAGTATTCATGGCACTTAGCAATAAAATAAAGTTAGTGGCAAACTATTTGCCGGGAATATATCAAGTGCTGAAAATAATTTTGGGCATCATCTCATGTGCCGAGAATTAAGAAAATAGGGCAACAAATTAAATGCTGGCAATGAAGTAATATAACAGGTCAACTGATCTGCTATACATAATTTAAGATCACACGTAATCTGCCGGAAATTTTGTTACTAGGAAAACAAATTTCTAGGAAATTTTTGGCGGGCCCAGCAAGGCGCCAGGTGCCGAAATTTTCGTGGGCCCACACAAAAAATCCATCGCGTCGTCGTCGTCAGTCGTCACACAAAAATCCCCATCTGCGCGGCGCCGCACCCACATCTGCGCGATTCACCCACATCGCAGCCTCCACCCACGCCGCACGCCGCCGTTGACTCTGCCCGCCGGCTTCGTGCGCCCCTGCGCCCATCCGATTCCTCGTCCTCCTGCTGTCCGTCCACCGCCATCCGTCCTCCTCCTGCTGACTCAGCCCGCCGGCTTCCGCTGTCGGCTCCTCCTCCGCCCTCTTCCCCACCTCCTCCACTGCCTCCCCATCGCCTCCGCCTCTACCCTCCTCCTCCGGTGCCTGTCTCCGCCTCCTCTTCTTAAGGTAAAAATCAAATCCCCTGGTTATATGAGTGTGACATTGATTTTTTATTTTGTCTCATGGATGGATGTGCGTGTGTTTTTGTCTCGGGACGCGATGGCGGCGCTGCTGGGCCGGAGGTTCAGGATGTCAGCGGCAGCGGCGACGGCGCTCATCGCCCTCGTGGCGCTCGGATCCGCCTCGGGGACGGCGTCCAAGTCGTCCTTCGTCCTTCGTCCTTCGTGAAATCCACCGTCAAGCCCACGACGTCGTCATCTTCTCCAAGTCATACTGCCCGTAACCCCCCCCCCCCCCCTCCCCCAACTCTCATCTATCCTCTGCGCATTCCACTGTACTGCTTACGCTTAGCTTGCTGGGAATTTCGATTTGGGATGTAGTCGCCAATATCATCTACTATGCATTTAGCTGATCTAGTTGGGAATTTCGATTTTGGATGTAGGCGCTGTGAAGTTGAGCGGACCTAATCGTGAATTTGTAGAAAATCTTGGAGAGTTCTTACTGATTTTGTTCTATATCCATCGGAGAACTGTCTTTTCGTTGTGAATTTTAGGAGAGATACATGGCCTACTGGTCCTGGCTTGTAACGCTGTACATGAGTTTGGGCAATAATCCTCTTTTGCTCGATGAGTTTTTTGTTTGATTTTTCACCCAAAAATTTGGACCATATGAAACTTACAGAGTAGATAATGGTTGCATAGTTGGTATTGGATTAAAATGGGGAATGGCAAGGAGTTGAGGTCATATGACCTTATGTGGTGATCCAAGTTTTTTCTCCCCTGCAATTCTGTGTGTGTTGTACACACCATGTGATAGAAAATGCAGTTACTTTTACTCTACCAATAAAATTATCTAATTATTTGATCAATTACAGATTTACTCCTTTTTATGTAGGCTAGTTGATTAAATTGATGTGCAAAGTATTGATTCGCAGTAAGTTTCAGAGCTTTCAGGATTTTGTTTTGTATAAGAGAGTTATGGGGGGTGATTCTTGCTCTATCCTATGAGAACTTACTGGATCAGAATTTTGGAGTTTCAGGTTAAGTTGCTATTAATTATCTACCTGTTAGTGGTACCATGATACACTTATTATTATCGTCCTGCTCACGGAAATTGCAGAGTTGATCATCAAGGATAGACAATTAGAGGCTTTGGATAGCATTGCAATGTCAATGTTGCATATGCAACACTGTGCAAACCAACTTTTTTTTTATGTGGAGGAATCCTGTCTCTGAGCCTGTTTGGTCAACTATATTGTTGAGCTAGACATGTGTGAGAAACAGCTATATTGTTGAGCCTGTTTGGTCAAATATTTATTTTAAGTGACATTATAATCTCTTTCCAAGCTTGAACTATTTGGCTTTATGGTGCAGGTTAGTTGTCCACTACCGATTTTGCTGCAATCAACATAGATATCATCTAAGGTTTACGTTGCTGAGCATCTACTGAACAGAGGTCCCGAACAACAAATGTACAACAGTTAGTATCCTCCTGCTTGCCATGAGTACTGTGCTAATAAGCTGAAATGTTATATGCTTATGTTATATTTGTCTTGTGCAATGCTTTTTATCTTTTCCCCATGGGCACACTGATGAGTACTTGTTCTTCACGCACAGAAAACACCACTGAAACACACTAATTTAAGTGGACTCTGAAATTTGACTGTCAATATCAGCTATGGATAGGAGATGAATGGACCTTCCTCGGCACAATTTAACCTGACAATGAAATTGAACATGTAGACCAATGTCCTGATTTAGGTGGTGGCACAGACATTACTAATGATCCAACATATGTTTCGCCTGTCAGATCAGGTATAGATGGAATAATTGTTAATGCAAATGAAAAGAGAAAGCCATCTTTTACTTTTCTGTTGTTTTGCAGAATTGCTAGATTTTTGTTAGAATTGCTATTAGAAAAATTGAGTCACTTGGTGAGGAAGTGGAAAAAGTTGACTCAATTACTTGCTAATTCTTGAGATGAACGGCAAATGAATGTCAATCCCTAAGTCATGTCAAATTCTGCAACAACTTAAATGAGGTAAATATTGCGATGAATACAGTTCTATTCTAGATGATCAATGCTTGTTTCCGTTTCATTACTTTTGGCCAACAATTTGTATTGGTTAAAATAGGAGAGTGCAAATGGCTAGCATTTTGTTATTGCTGCTGGCCTGGACATGAAGAGTTGCATGTGGAAGGTGGTTGCTTGCTGGTTGAATTATTTCGTCTACAGATCGGTGGACCATCGTCATACAAAAGTCTTGGAAACTTTTGCTAATTAAATAGACTTCTTTTGTATGAATGCTAAGACAATGTACTCGTATATATGTACACTGATGCAAGTGTTTGCATACTCTGCTGTGCTGGATATAACTACTTTTGATCTTGTGGAAGCTAAAAGTCAGTATGTTGAACCTGAGTTGTTGAGTGCACATTGAAAGTCTATGGAGTCTTGAATTGCTGAATGTGTGTTGAATGTCTATGGAGTTTGTACTGATTTTGTGGGCGGATTTGGTACCGATCTGAATTTATGTACATTGGACCAATGTGTACTGATTTGGTCCATGATTGAATCAACCAAGTGCTGGTGAAACTACTAACGGCCAGATTATATGCCAGGGATGCTCTAAGCATCAAGGGCAGTTAATTGCCGCGGATACAACTATCTGTCGTGAATACACTAGTGATTCTAGGGCAGTTAATTGCCAGGAAAAAATTATCTGCCGGGAATTCTCTTTTGCTACAGCACTTTATAGGGCAGTTTTTAAGTGCTGGCAATAGTTTTCCCGGCAGATTAATTGTCATTCAATGCACCTATTTAGGGCAGTCGCAATGAAGGGAATACGAGGTCCTCTCTCACCGCGCGCCGCCTCCTCCTCCTCTCCCACCGCGCGCAGCCCCCTCCGTCTCACCCACACCACCGCACGCCGCCATCCACCCAAATCAGTCGCCGTACCTCCACCAGCCGGCCGCCCACCCAAACCATCCCCTCCTCCCCACCTCCGACTCGACCCAATGCCTTCCCATCTCCTCCGCCGACTCCCCATCGCCTCCACCTCCAGTGCCTGCCACCACCTCCTCTTCTGACATCAAGGAAGTCCCCTTATTCAGGTAAAAATCGAATCTTTTGGTTATCTGTGTTCTTCTTTTTACAACTTTGCCTTGTGATTTATTCAATTTGTCTGCATATAGGTGCCTTCGTGATGGATTTGGAGGGGAACTTGTAGCCATTAGTTGCTTAGAAGTCGAGGGTAACTAATTGACCAGCATTTGTTCTGTACTTTAACGAATTTTACACCGATTGTAATCAGAATTTGTTTCGGGTGTTAGAATTGGGAGAATGACAAGGGAGGTAACCATGAATCTTAGATCAACAAGGTAACCATGGTGTTGTTTGAGCTAATGAACAATTTTCCCTTAGCACTGCATGTTTTTTACCTGACATATACTTGTTGGCCGATAGGTCTGGTTAGCCTGTGATTCACCTGAATTAGTCTGCAAGTAAGTATGTTGCATCGGCCAGATTGGGCTACCAGCTCACTAATTTTAGCACATATCTTGATCCGAAACAGTGAACCATGGGATGCTCTTTGGCAGCTTGTAACTCTGAATATGTAGCTACATACATGAAAATAATTCAGAGATACAGTAGTACAAAGATTTCACCTGAATTTTTTCAGAGCTATCTATGTTCTTGTAATTTTCACCTGAATTCTGATACCTTTAATTAGAATGTGGAGATTTCGTCTTCACTCCCTGAATATGTGCATCATGGTAGCAATGACTCCTAAAGCGTTAGGGCTAAATACTTGTGTTAGCCAAAGTTACACACATGAGGAACCCTCTGTCTTGTATGTCTACATATAAGTATAATGCACCTTATATGCAAGCTACAAATTGTTTTGTTATATCTCTGCCCTGCATATAACATGTTGGTAATTTAGTTGGCTTCATCGATCAATTTCGTTTGCTTATAAGCTATGCTCATGGATGAATATAGTTTTTTTTATAGGAAGTTGATTTGTTTCAATATAGTCATTCATGTAAGTACAGTAACCTGTTGTACTCCTATACGTAAGGATTTCGTTAAATGTTATGTTGATCTGGAAATGGGCAACCACTTAAATGTTCAAGCACTCTGTACCTAGATTGATATCCTAGGAGTTTCTTGAAATTATTAACGCAAGCATTTAATTTTAAGTCAGCATTATTATGTTGATCTGGAAATGGGCAACCACTTAAATGTTCAAGCACTCTGTACCTAGATTGATATCCTAGGAGTTTCTTGAAATTATTAACGCAAGCATTTAATTTTAAGTCAGCATTATAATCTATTTCTAAATGTGAACTATTTGGCTTTATGGTGCAGTTTAGTGGTCCACTATCGATTTTTCTACAATCAACCTACGTTGTTGACCATCTACCCAGCAGGAGATATAAAAAACACAATAGGTTAGCATCATCCAGCATGCCATCAGTACTGTGCTAAAAGTCCGAAATGTTATATCTATGTGTTATGTTTTCCTTGTGCAAAGTCTTTTTATTCTTTTTCCCATGAGCACAATGGTTTGTACTCGACGCACAGAAAACACGACTGAAACACATAATAATTTAGGTGACCTGTGAAATTTGATTGTCAGCTATGGATAAGAGATGGATGGACCTTCCTTGGTACAATTCTACCTGATAATTAATGTGGCGTAATGGTTTTTTTTTCATTCATTCATCTTTCTCTAAACTTTCATAAAAAAACTATAGGCACACATCTGAATACACACAAGGGGTCAAAGAACTTATACAGTATGCTTGTGATTTCCCATCTCACACTATCCTTGTGATATTATATTATCTGTTCGATAGACTGTTAACCTGGACAGTCTGAAGTGTTCCCTATTGGTACTACATGATCAAGCGCCCTCAATAATATACATTGATTGCATATATAGCTATTTTGTTTCTTTGATCCTGGCCAGTTTGCATGGTGTCTTGTCAGTTTGTGATCAAGAATGCATTTATATTATGATAGATGGTTCTTTTTATTCTACATGCAAGATTGCTCACAGATTCCAAACCATTATTTTTAGGTCATAACCGGAAGGGCTACTGAAATTGTTCTGCTAAAGGTGTAACTTGTCCCAGAAATTGTCCATTGAAGATTTTTTGCTGAAATTATTTTTGAATGAAGACCTGCTAAAGATATCACTTGTCCCAAAAACAGACCTAATAAAGATATCACTTGTCCATTGAAGTTATCTCTGTATTTATATTATTTGGAAGAGATGTCACTTACAGTTAATGAATGCTAAGAATTATCTGTACTCTTGTATGGATATGCTCTATGCAGAGGCATGTATATATTGCTCCTAGATGCAACATAATTGTTACTCATGAATTTGTTATTTCTGAAACTGTGGTATGGAACCCTACAGTGCAATATTTTCTGCAGTGTGTTGATGTATCTGTGCAATCTGAAATTTTTGCAATCTGTGCAATCTGTGCAGCCTGAATTATTGAATGCATGGTGAATTAATGCCTGTGCAATCTGACATTTTTGTTCTATTTTACAAACCATACAATTGATTTGGTGCCAGCAAAACCTATAACTTCCAGTGATGCTTGAATGATGTGCTGAGGGTGTTTCAAGCATCTAGGGCATTTAACTGCCGGTAGTTTGAACATATGCCGGGGAAGCTAAAGTTGCATCTACGGCAGTTAACTGCTGAGGATTTGGTATCTGCCGGCAAAGGGCATTCCCGACAGGACTTTGTAGGGCAGTTAGCTAGTGCGGGAATGCTTTTTCCTGCCACAAAAACAACTTTCTAGGGCCGATACACTGCTGTAGACACTATGTCATGGTGTAGTGAGAGCTAGGAATTTAGCCTATCCATTCAAACTGTCGATGCCAACACTGCATGTTTCAATTCTCTAAAAGATAACATAAAGTTCAGGAATTGCTAAACAGTCCAGAGGCTGTTGTCAATTGGGCCATAATACATTGTAATAGAACCATGACTGGATAATTTCTTGCTTTTTAGGCACCAATCAATGTAATGCAATCATGTCTGAATAATCTCATGTGATATCTGATTGTATGCATGTATGTGTAAGAAATTAATGAGTGTATAGGGGTGGGCAAAATAGATCGAGACAAAAGATACAACCCGAATAGACGCCAGTAGAAAAAGGGTTTTTCATGGCGGCACCCTATTTTTTTTGTGCTGGTGGCCCTTTGCGCGCTCTGCTTGCAAAATTGTAACGAGGGGTGAAGGGTTAAGGACCGCCAGTGATGTGGAGCTTATGGGTACCATATACCCACAAGACTAGGTTATCCGACTAGTTACACATGATGACTTATGTTAATGAATATTCATAGGACAAGGAGTATTATGTTTACTTGTCTATCAAGAAATATCCCGTAGTTTTAGTCGGTTACTATTGTAAAGTAGATTTAGGACTCTAGACCGTAAGGGATAGAGTCTTGTATTGTAATCCTAGCTCTTCCAACTATATAAGGAGGGGCTAGGGCACCTCTCGGGGTATAACTTCACCCAAGATTTACAGATCAATAAAATAATTGGTGGATTACAACCCTGGACAGGAGTAGGGTATTACTTCTTATTAAGAAGGTCTGAACATGTATAAATCATTTGTCACCTAACCCGTTCACTTTTCCTGCTTGTTTGCTACCCTCGTTTAGTTTTGCCGTAATCTAGTTTCGATAGTTGGCGAGCCAGGTAGGGGAAGCGTCAAGTTTTTCACAGACTAGTGTGATGGGATCTGCATCAGGCATCGATGATTTCGTCTTCCCTCTAGGGCAGACGTTCCGCTTTGGCAGCCTTAACTTCATCACAGATTAGCTTTGGCAAGATGTCTCTTCTCGACTCGGATTCAATCCAGTCGGGAAGGGATGGCGGCTTGGCTCCGTTCGGGTTACCGAACTCGGCTAAGATCTACTCCAAGATTGTTTCCCTCGAGTTGGCTTCAAACCGCTCGGACGAGACTCCCGAGATTTCTTCACCTTCGTCAAGATTCTCATCAAACTCTGGTTCACCAATCTTCCCTCCAATCAGCATGCGACTTCCAGACAACCTTGCAACGATATTCGGATCAAGATCGCCTTCCCCTCGTAGGTGTCGATCTAGTCGGGCTTCGGTTCAGATTGAATCAGGCTTCAGTGAGTTCAGCGTTATTCTTCAGCCACTCGGATTGTGCTCATCTACGGATATTGATGAGTACCTCAGCTCTACTAGCGCTAGCTCCTACACCAACACCGAGATCATCGACTATGGTGATTTCGACGATGAATATGACTTCGACAACTTCGACATGTATGATGGTTACTGAAGACTATGAAGACTACAACGACTTCGATGACGACTACACCCCACTCTTCTACCTCGTCTTTATGGCTGACCAAGAGACACCTGAATAGCGGGATGGATACCTGCCGAGGAAAAACGAGTCCGACTGGAGCGCGAGCGCTAAGAGCAGGAGCGACTTGATTGGAGCGGGAACGCCAAGAGCAAGAGTGCAGACAGAAGGAGAAAGAAAAGTGCAGATTGAAGGAAGATGAAGACCAGAGATAAAGAGATCTGATTAATTCAGGACGACGTGTTTGGCAACTCATTGCCCAGACCGTCATCGATGACACCAACGTGTTCCTTACCCAGCAACAGAATGCAGTCAAAGCCATTACTCTCCTCAACACACTCATCCCTGCTGCCCCGTATCACATCACTCCCACTCTCCACAAAATGAAGACCATGATAGCGGCGACGATTCCGGACAACTCGGCTGGCAGTCGACAGCCCACAGCTTCGCTACTGTTAACAACGGAATTTTCCATCAGATTCGGAGAAGAAGGAGCGAGATCAAAGCGGATTTGGTATTGAATTGAGTTGAATTTGGAGTCAGACCGCGCATTGGCTAGATACCGTATCGGCTAGAAACAAAGTTAAGGTTGATCAAGCCAATAAGGCAAAGTAACCGATAAAGCCGATACGAGGTGATTTGGGCTCGGCATGGGCCTAGATTGGAATAACCGTCATTGCCAATTAGAGATAAAGCTCAATTTAGGCAATTGCATCTATTAATTAGGATATTAAGTTTGTTTGTTTTAGATTTGGCAAGAGACCGCCATATATGGTCTTGTTTGTATTTCATCTTTAGAAAGGTTTGAGTCGTGTCTATAATAGACTCAATTTTGTACGCGGGGTATAGATATGAATCCCGTAGCTCTGTAATACAGCAAACAATCCAATACAACTTCGGCGCATCGCCACCCTTTTACTTTTCTTCGCTTTCGGCGAGTTCTTCGCGAGAGGTAACCCGTGTCGATGGCTCGTGCTATCAGGGCTAACGTGTCGCTTTAGACATGTTAATCTTGTTATTATTAGTCATTTCTATCATATGTCTTAGCTAATCTAGTCTTAGTACTTCGATTTAGCTCGATCGGCTGCTACCCGCTTTAGGGTTAATGCCAGTATCGGTTAAATCGCCTTACTAGATTAGATTAGCTAAGACATCTACCATCCTGAAAAGTGTTTAATTGCTTGATTGTCTAGACTCTTGGTTTCTTTACACACTTTGTGATGCATCATCCCTAGTCCTGCTTTGAACCCTAGAAACTAGCCTGCAATTAATCATAATAAGAATAGTGCCGGAGTTTCAGCGGATCTTACCTAATATGCATGCTTCTTTATGTGTTTCATGTATATGCGCCACTTATATACATGGATCGTTTTATATAAACATATCAAGTTTTAATCAATATCGGCTAGATCTCTGTGCTTTCATGCTTGATTATTATTTGACATGTTTCTATAGATCAATCTGTCTATATAAGTTTGTGCCAAAGTACTAGCTGGCACGTTATCTTTTCTCGCCCTAAACATTGCTCTATCGGTTATTTCTATGATATCGGCCAAAATCTGTTTCAACTCCAATAAACGATATCACAGCCGATATGGTGTTTTTAGGGTTTTACTTGATTTCACTTATCAATCTATGGCCGATATGATCTATCAATACGTCATCGTCCTATCGGCCGATCGGCTGTCGATTGACTAACTATGTTTTCATGTTTCTTGTTGGTTGTAGGATCAAACCAGCTGGCACGCCGTACAAGAGCACTAGGCAACCCTTTGACTTGAAGTGGAGTTAAGCAGATCTCCAAGGTCGCCGTGTTTTTCTAGGAACATGCTTTTGGCACGCTCAGTGGGACGAAGGCTTTGATTCATCATGTCGCTAACTTAGCTTGATGGCGGCAATGTCATCCCCGTCAAGATTGAAGATCTTTCTGATAAGCAGAAGGCAGAGATGGAGCAAACCATGCAGTAACTGAAGGAGGTGTACCTTAATTCTTTCACTGTGACTCAGCAAGGCACTGTAGTACAGAAGACTAAGTTTCAGATGCTGAAGCAAGAGGGAGAAGGCTTATCTGGTGCTAAAGATGAGCCAAAACTAGATGATAGTGGTACTGAAGAGTTGCTGACACTACAAGATCTTATTGACTCAGCCGTGCACCATGCTTTAATCAATCAATCTGGTGTGATGGTCAATACACTAACTAATATGATCAAGTCTGTGGTTGATGGATTAACTGCTGAGCATAAAATTACAGGGCCAACTTATCTCCAAAACAATGTTTCCCACAATATAGAGACGTCAAGACCAATTTGGGAAGTGGCCAACCTCAAGTCAACCCTGCATCGGCTCCAAGTACAACAGTACCTTCGACAACAACCAATCAAGTGCCGGTTTCAGGGGTTCAAATTTCCAATATTATTCCTCCAGAGCAATTGATTTAGTTTTTGAAGATGCAGCCTGGTGGAGAAATAAGGACATCGACAACTGTTGGTATTTCTTACGACCACACATAAATCCACGAGCGCACGAAATACTGTTATAGCACTTCACCTTCGGGTGACCCAAAAGGATATCTAACTTAGGGAACGAGTGTAGTGTACCTGAGGCTAAGACTATCCAAGGACAACAACTATTGGTAGGCTAGCTAGGCTAGAGTGAACTTTCTATGTGTTTTTAATTATCTAATATAAGTTAAAGGTAATTTCCTATCTATTACTTCAGGCACCGACCCCTGCTGGTCTGCCAGCGTGGAGGATTACTAGGATGGGGTTCAGGGCTACGTTGTCACCACCTACCATCTACCTCTGATAAATCCATGGGATACACAACAAACAAAGGTAATCTCTAACCTAGACATCACGCCTAAGTTATTAATTACTACTCTAATAATTGCGCAGGAACTTCCTTCTTTATCTAGAGTCCTAGTACTAGAGCATTTAGTATGAATACTAAACAATGAACCGCACAGATGGAAATATATCTCACTTAGACTAAGTAATTAAATAACATAAGAAATGATCCCGAATGCTTATTTTGTAGAAGAAGTTTCTCCGAACCCTTAACAGAGTGTACCGACAGCTTCGGTACTCCTCCAAAGTTTCTCCTAGTTGTCGGAGACCGTCAAACTTCTGGGCACTCCTCCAGAGCTTCCCCACATTCGCTACCTATTTTCTAATGTACAAAAGATACAATAGAGCCTCTTATAATTCAGTTCAAAGTTGTGTGTAGTGAAGTGAGGGAGAGGGGGTCTATTTATAGGCAGGTAATGAAGGTTGGGCAATGGGAAATGTCTGAATTGCCCTCCAATCGTCATTGAGGCATCATTCGGAGCATCCATGTGAAAAGAGAAAATCAACGGCCACGATCAGGGTTCGGCTGAACCCTGGCTGGCCGATCTTATCCCCAGACTTGGTCTGGGCCTCCTCTGCGTTCTCCCTTATGCACTTCTTTGGTAGTTGGGCCCAAGTTCTGGTGTTTCGATGAGGTTTGGAGCCCAACTCTTATATGGATGTAATTCTTCTTCACTTTAGTCTGGATTTCCTCCCAACTTTGGTGGTTTATTACCTGCACCCAAATATACACCAACACTCGTGGAATATATTAGAATTAAATGCTACCACTATGTCGTACGCTTTATTATCTATGTATTATGTAGGTATTGACGGTCATATATTATGATTTAAGGACCGTCAACAACACACGCACAATTAACCTTTGCTTGTCCCGAGTGAAGGCTATGGACTCTACAATAGGGTTATGACTTCCTTACTAATAATCATGTAAACAAATTATTTAAAGTCATACCAGTACTTATTGGTCTTTGTAGTGTCTACCATGCGAACTTATGCAATTGAGAAATGGAACAATCTTTGACTCAAGTCACCCTCTTTTCATGACGGATAGCTTGGGGTTTTTCAAGTAACACAAAACTATAACTTAGTTTTGCTCCTCAGTTGATTTTATTGATCACTCAGGATGTATGATTCCTTGCAAAGGTATATGATTGTGCCTTTTCTTTTCCTACCATCTAACAAGGTTTATGTGGAGCTTAGGGTATGGAAAAGAGTGGAACATTACTTGCACTAGCCGCCAACCCGTGCGATGCACGGGCTATTACTATTGATATTGTGGATTTTTTTTCTGCCGAATAAGTTGGTTGTGAGAATCCATCATAGGTATAACTCCATATTTATTGATTCCAAATTTATATCTATATTATAGCGCATTATATAGTAGAGTGAAAGAAGAGTTCGTGTAAGTTACACTTTGTTAATTATTATTTATAGATAGAATTCCATATTTCACACCAGAGTGACCAACTTATATGGTCATGACAATTCGAGTGTCATTAGAGTTGCCAACCAATGGGTTGCATGAGTTAGAGTTTTCTTTTCTCAATTACATTGGAAGATGCATACAAACTACACTAACACACATGCGAGCACGCCTTTTTAACCCACTGATATGGATGCCCAACTATAATAAATTTGTGAACCCTCAGTAAATTCATAAATAAAATACACTGGCATCAAGAGATTCGGAAGGGGAAAATACAATGAAATAAGAAGGATGAGGAGGAAGAACGGTGGTTGCTTGCCTGCTTCTCACCGGTGCTGCGGCAGCATGGTCATGGATAGGGAGACCTCGGGCAGGAGGCGAGAAGTCCCGTGGGAAGTGGGTGGGGAAAAGTTGAGAAAGATATTCCGATCTTATCTAAGTTTGATTTACGAGGTCTTTAATTTGGGGTATTTGGAGGGAATATTTTACGGTAGGCGCCACAAAATTTTCTACAAACCCGCAAAAATGTTTGACACTATTTACTTGAAAAAAAACACCACATGTTTACTACTACTATCGAAAAAAAATAAACGTTTGATTTTCTTAATGACTTTGAGGGGCAACTGTTACTATAATTATATATTAGTACTAGTAAGATTATTCCAAGCAATAAGATTATAATAAAAACGAAAAAGTCCGAATTACTCTTCTGAACTATTGGGTGAGTATGAATTACCTCTTAGACACGAAAACCAAATATCTTTCACCCTCAAGTATTAATAACGGACAAATTACCCTCATAACTCAATCCGTAGTGGTTTTGATCCTACGTGATAGTCCATTCAGCATTTTTATTAAAAACGGTGGGACCTACATGTCATATTCTCTCCCTAACTCCTCTCTCTTCTCCCTCTCTCTTCTCTTCCAAATTGGCAGGGAGCATGAGTGGTGAGCGACAGGGTAGAGGAGATGAGTAGCTAGGAGCAGCGAGCGGTCGGGGGCATGCGGTTGGGGGCAACAAGTAGCGGAGGCGGCTCCTCCACAGCCTCCTCCATGGCCGCGCGGCCGGCAATGTGGAGGCGGGCTAGGCTCCACAAGCAGTGAATCGGAGGTGGAGAGCGACAAGGAATGGCAGGATCCTAAGCGATCGACGGCGCTGCCCACTTAATCTCATCGACGACGAGGGAAGCCTCCGCCACTCACCACTCGCCACCCTGAGCCGCCTCCGCGGCTCCACTGCTCACCGGTGTCCCCTTTCTATCCATCGATGAGAGACGCCACCCGCTGCCTGCCGATTGAACAATACTGTTGTGAACCACAAATCGATGTCCTAGAGCTGACGACGCACACTAGGAAAATACCATGTGCCCCCTCATCCGGCTCGTCGCCCACGTGTATTCTGAGTAGTCGATAAGCTTGTACCATGAGTAGGGTGTTATACCTTCGGGTGGTCCAAACCTGTATATCGACTTTGTTCGTTTGTCTGTTTCTTGCGCTCTTGAGGGGCCCAAGTCCCCTCCTCACATGTGACTAGCTCCCCAACCAAACTCATAGAAGGGGTCCCATATCGACAACTCTATTTGTTGGACAGCGACACTGCGACTTTGTTCGTTTGCTTGTTTCTTGTGCTCTCGAGGGGCCCGAGTCCCATCCTCATATGTAACTAGCACCGCCCGAACTTATAGAAGGGCTCCCACTTTGACTACTCCATGTCTTAGATAACCACATTGTGTCTTTGATAACACTAGCATAGAAACAATCTATAATAATTGGTATGTCTATCCACCCCCATACCAGTATGGTTCCCCCAAGGTCATCCTCTCCCCCGCGCCGCTGATGCCGAGAGCCGCCCCCGCCGCTGCCCCCTTCCTCGCGCTGCTGCCGACGGCTGAAGGTGGCTGATCCGCCCTTTCAAGGCCTGCCGGCGCTAGATCCACCCTCCCGAGGCCCGTCCATGCCGGATTCGCCTCTCCTGAGCACCCCTGTCATCCCGAGCACTGTCGTCGCCTGCGCAAAGCCGCCATCCCTCTTCTTTGCTGCCACCACCGGTGGAGAGGGAGGAGGAGGCATCGGATCTGCTCCCCGCCGGCCCCTCCCCTGCGCCGCTGACGTGTAGAGCCGCCGCTGCCACCGCCACCCTCTTCCCCGCGTCGCTCCCGAGGCATGGCGGCGTCGGATCCGCCCTCCCGAGGCCCGTCGACGCTGGATCCGCCTCTCCCGAGCACCCCCGTCCTCCCGAGCACCGTCGTAGCCTGCGCAAAGCCACCATCCCTCTTCTTTGCTGCCACCACCGGTGGAGAGGGAGTAGGAGGCGTTGGATCTGCTCCCCGCCGCCCCCTCTCCTGAGCCGCCGCCAGCCTCTTTCCCGCGCCGCTCCCGAGGCATGGCAGTGGCGGATCCGCCCTCCCAAGGCCTGCCGCAGCCGCATCCGCTCCCGAGGCCCTCCCCGTTGGCCGATGAGGCGGCAGTGGGGTGGCGACGGCAGGTGGCGGCGGTAGAGAAGGGAGGGAAAAGGAGAGATGCGAGGGAGAAGGGAGAGTGGCGGAGAGACTGAGGGAGGCGATTGGGGCATGCAGTGGATTTTATTCGCCTTAATTTTTTTTTGCAGTGGTCCTCCTTACGTATAGCCAGTGAAAACGCTAGTGGACACTTACGAGGTCCGCCTCGAAAAATAGAGTTTTTTTTATAGTGAATCTCTTAGCGTGGTCGTCATTGAAAATCAGTTTTCGCTGACAGTCCGTAGCCACCCCATCCATCCTTACGTTTTTGTTGGTGATTTTCACGTACAACCGACAACGAAAAGGGTGGCGCAATGAAAAATCGTTTTTTAGTAGTTACTAAACCTTTATTTTACAATCCTAAAAATGCGATCCACTTATTTATTTTCCAGCTTCTATCTATTTTGGAAAACGAAGCGACAATCTTTTCTCCTTTTCACTTAAAACAAAATCTTTTCTAAGGCGCCAAATATCTCATGCCGAAGCACCAATCTTTTATCCTTTTGACTTAAAACCTAAGATTTTCTCAAGGCGCCAAATATCTTGCGCCAAATCTCCGGTTATGGCGCCAAATCTCGACCTCACCAGACACCAGGCGCCAAATCCTCCTCACAAATACCTCTTCCCATCACCAAATCTTCTTTCTTACCAACAACCCCCCAGGCTCCTAGCGCGGCAGCTCTAAATCCTTCTCCTTCTTGGGCTCCTGGCTCCCGAGAATGCTAATTGGCGTGTACGTGCCGCCAAAAGGCCACGGAAGCCCACGTACACTGCCAAAAGCCCACATGTGTTTCTTTCTTATGTTTTTTTCCTTTTTTTTTTACAGCCATGGTTTTTTTCCTTTTTTCAACTCAACTTTCAAAAACTTTGAACTGAAATTTGAAACATTCAACTCAGATTTGAAAATTTTCAACTTAAAATTTGAAAACTTTCAACTCGAAATTTGAAATTTTCGAAGTGAAATTTTGAAAACTTTCAACTTTTCATCTTAAATTTTAAAAACTTTCAACTGAAATTTGAAACTTTCATCTGAATTTGAAAACTTTCAACTGAGATTGAAAACTTTCAACTCGGATTTGAAAACTTTCAACTCAAAATACAAAAACTTGTAACTCGGATTTGAAAACTTTCAAATCAATATTTTGAAAAACTTTCAAATCGTATTTTGAAAAGTTTCAAAATCAATTGTTTTCTTTTTTTATTGGGAAATTACCGTAGCATTTTCACTAATCACTATGATTAACGCTAATTGTCAGGATTAGTGACCCAATCGGTTTTAACGCTGTTGAGGAGGCGGAGGCCCGCGTGCGCGCGCTAGCCATGCCCCCTGGGCACGCCGCCTGTGCGTTCCCCTGCCCGCTGCCGCCGGGGCTGTATCCTCAGGAGCTCCGCGGCGCCTATGGATACCCTTAAGCGCAGCACCTGAACGTGCTCCGACATGGCTGCCGCGTTCGGCGTTCACGTCGACCTCAACGATTCCCCCTCCCTCACCCCCAAGATGGTCAGTACGGCTCCACTTCCTTGATCTCCTTGCTTCCTTCATCTATTCTGTTCTTTCCTGAACCCATGGCTGATATTTCTGTTCATTACTGAATCCGTGGCTGATATGTGAATATGGCGTATGACATGAAAGCACTGTGATGTTCGTGTGTGGTTGTTTCTTTCTTCCATATGGTTAATCTTGCCTATTAACTCGTGGTATATATTTTAACCACAACGATCCAAGCTGGTCAGATGGTGGATAAAACAAAGTTGAATAAAAACTTGCCCACAATTAATGTAAGATGAAAACACCATTTGACATCCATTTTCTTTACAGAGATCAAGTCTGCATCTACAATGTTTTTTTACTTATTTCAACCCCTCAAATAATCCAGCAGAAAACCTTTCTAGTTGCAAATAAACAACTCTGCGTTTTGACTGCTTTCTGTTCACACCATTGCTGTTAGTGCGTCCATCATAGTCCATTTAGCTACAAGTCATGGATTTCTCTTAGTTTTTGTTGGAACAACTCTGATTAGAAATACATTTATCTCATGTTATAGATTAATTTGTACAGTATCATGGTTGGGGATTGCCCTTTGCATTTTCAATGGCTGCACTGTATATGCTTTGATAAAACATAATTAGTTTTGCACATACAAATGAACATGGAACCACACTTGTACAGGTGCTAACTTTCACGGAAGCATATTTTTCTTTTGAATCTTGTTTGTGAATCCTGATCGGCTACGAGGTGCAAGTCTTTGAGCCGCTTAATCGTCTACCACTTGGTTCAGAACACCTAATCTGAAAGAGAAGTCAAACAAAGTATGACCTATTGCTTTCAAATTTATTTTCTTTTCTTTACCTATGATGTTTCCTCTGCTGTCCTAATTAATTGATTACTCAGAAGCATCTTCTGTGATCCTGGCCGCAATGATGAAAGGCTGGCTGCTTATTAGGCCTTGGAGTTGGTTTCTTCTTTCTGCAGATCAGAACATGTTCTCCATGTTGAATTTTAACTAGAGTATTCTGTTTTGCAAACTATTCTAAAGCTTTATTATTGGGGATGTGCCCTTATTTAATTTAAGTTTGGACTGAACTATGTGAATATTGAACTTTGAATGTAGCATTACATTCTATCTTTGGTCCATGGTCAACCAGGATAGTCAGGTTCTTTTTTAACATAAATTTGGTCCAAAATATCTAGCGTGCACAATTGCTTCATGTCACATAGTGTATCTTGAGTGGTTGTTGGGTTTAACTTGTAATTCTGCAGATCATTTGCTGACATCCTGTGCGGCTGTGCTAATGAATTGAAGGGCTGATATTTTTTTTTAGATAATGGAATGAAGCATTCCGGCCTTTGCTCAAGAGCTACAGCCAATTATTACAAAGTTCACACAAAAGCAAACTCACACAGTGAGTATGTAGTAAAAGTAACAAAATCAAAAGTAAAAGCAAACTAATAAACACCAAGCAAGGTAAAGACCCCACAACTACTTAATTCTATTGGAGAATCTCCACCCGAAGTTGGCAAAGAGCTGCATGATCGTCGACTTTTAGGACACGCATCTTTTATTATCTTGATATGATTATCATGCCTTTGCTGTTGAGCCTATTCCCGGAGCTAATATGTTGCCCTGAAAAGAACCTGCAAATAAGATTTTGAAGGTGATCTATCGAAAACCATTTCATTTCTACTAAGCCAGAGAGCCCAACATACAGCGGAATCTCCAACAAGAATAAGTTCCTTGATCTTTTTAGGCAAAATTTGCTATAGGACACGTTCTCTGCACAGCCGTCAGTTAATCAACTAATTAAGTTGTCCTTTGGTGACAAATATTTCCTGGTGCCATAGATCAATTAGCATCTGAGTGGATTATAACAGTAGGTGCATCGTCGCCGTGCAGGATCGAGGAGGAAGAAGCAGCCAAAGGCAGTAATGGCGCAGGCGGAGAAGACGAGCGAGAGATTTTCTCTGTATGCGGAATCTCCTGCTTGCTTGATCCCGTCAGGAACGCGCTAGGCACGGCCCTATTCGCGTCTGTGTGCGGCGCGCACACGCCATGCCTGCATGCCGTGGCATGCCAAATTGCGCAGGGGTAGATTGGTCTTTTAGAAAATTATCTGAGCTTTTTTGTCTTGGAAATTATAAAATATTGCCTTCGGTGTCTCACAGCCAATTTCACAACTTTCGTAGTGTCCGTAGGCAAAGCCAAGATTTTGCGGTGTCTCACATCCAATTACACGATTTTCGGGTGTCCTGTAGCAAATCTTGCCATCTTTTTATTAAGACCCACAAGCCAATTCCCAAATATATGAGATATACTATGTGGAGGGTATAATCCAAACGCGAATTGTATAGATCTCGAAAGAAATCTGGCAAAATGGCGATACAGAAAAAGATGGTAAATCGATTCATTTTTCATACAAAAACAACATCTCAAACTACCATGCCAATTCCTCGTAGCCAAATTATCTTTTGGTAAAACAATCCCCTTAAGGAGATACCACATAAAAATCTTAATCTTAAGCGGCATCGTAAGTTTCCAAATAAACTTATTTCTCTCGATATACCCATTATTAATTAGAGCCAAATACATAGATCGAACTGAAAATTTGCCACTTTGATGAAGATTCCATCTAAATATATCATCCTCCTCTATTAAGTTAACATGCACAATTGAAGCGCACAAATTGTGCCATCTAGTCAAGTTCTGACCAACTAATGCTCTTGTAAAAGAGACATTAAGTGGAACAGTGCTCATAAAACTTGCAACTGAGGAGTTTTTCCTTCAAACTATGGAATATAATGATGGGTATTTATCCTTTAAAGATGAATTACCTAACCACTTATCCTCCCAGAATCTAACTTGTTCGCCATTGTTAATAAACCAGGAACCCATATTTAGAAAATAATTTTTAACTTTCATCAATCCTGACCAAAAATTGGAATCCCCTTGTTTCCTCTCAACTTGAGTTATAGATTTAGTACCAAGATATTTTCTTTTCAAAAGATCCTGCCACATGCTTTGTTCCTTTATTAATTTAAACAACCACTTACTTAGTAAACACTGGTTTTGGATTTCTAAATTATGAACAACAAGTCCCCCTTGATCTTTAGGCTGGCAAATAATATCCCATCTTGTCAATCTTTCATCATCTTGCCAAAAGAAACAGGATCTATAATAATCTATTTTTCGAAGAACCCCCTTAGGAATCTCAAAAAATAAAATCATAAACATAACTAAACTTGATAACACAGAGTTAATCAAAACCAATCTCCCACCTACAGACATATGCTTACCGTTCCAACTACTAAGTTTTTTTTCTCAATTCTTTGTTCAATTGTTAACCAATATTTTTTTTGCGGGGAAATTGTTAACCAATCTTTATTACTAAGCTTTTTAAAATGCATAGGGATGCCAAGATATCTAACAGGAAAATCTCCTAGTTTGCACCCAAAAAAATTTGAATATTGCTCATGACATTCCTCTGCTTGGCCAAAGCAAAATAATTCACTCTTGTGAAAATTTATCTTCAGGCCAGATAATTTTTCAAAAGTAGTTAAGATCAATTTCATTATTTTAGCTTTTTGTAAATCATGCTCTAAAAAAATTGATAGTATCATCAGCATATTGTAAGATAGATAAACCATCATCGACCAGATGTTGGACCACTCCAGAAATTTGATAACGGGTAGCATAGGTAGCATATCAACAACTATATTAAAAAGAATTGGAGATAACGGGTCCCCTTGCCTTAAACCCTTATATATTTGGAAATTTGTTCCCACTTGGTCATTCACTTTAATGCCAACATGTCCACCTTGGATAAAAGACGCAATCCAATCACACCATTTTTATGAGAAACCCTTTATTCTCAAAGTTGGTTGAACAAAAGACCATTTTACTTTGTCATAGGTTTTCTCAAAATCAATCTTAAAGAGTACACCACTCTTTTTTTTTCGGTGCAATTCATGTATCGTTTCATGAAGAATAATAACACCCTCCATAATATTTCTCCCAGGTATAAAAGCCGTCTGTATGGGACTAATAACCTTTTGAGCCACTCCAGAAATTCTATTTGTAGCAACTTTAGTAAAAATTTTGAAACTGACATTAAGTAAACAAATATGCCTATACTGTTGAATTTTCAAAGCCTCTTTACACTTGGGCAGTAAAATAATAGTAACAAAGTTAAGAGAGTAAAGAGGTAAATTACCACTATGAAAATCATTAAATAAATCAATCAAATCAGGCTTAATAACATTCCAGAAAACCTGATAAAACTCAGCTGGAAATTCATCCGGATCCGGAGCTTTATTATGTTCCATTTCAAAAATCGCATGTTTAATTTTCTCCTCAGAAAAATCTTGTACTAGAGCATTATTTTCTAATTGAGAAACCCGGGGGATATCACTTATTTAGCTTTATTTTGAAGGGCTGATCTTTGTCATGGAAGCATTTGTTTAATCTTATCTAACGCAATGTTGTGTTTTTTCTGATTGTAGAATTTACTCGTAGTAAACCAATGCATATATTTTTTTAGTTTTTCAGATCGTCGTTTCGAGATGCTAATGATCTTTGCATGCGTGTGAAATACACTGGCTAAGAAAGCATGCAGTCTACCACAGTCAAATGGGACTCTTCGTCCTTGTTCAGGAGATGTGTAGGCTTTCATGGTCTTCAACTAACAGAGCAACAATTTAATGCATTGTTAATTCAGTTCAGTTTTTCATAAAACCAATTTAAAGATGCAGAAGTTTCATTTTTTATATATATGTTTCAAAATTAAATTACTCAAATATCCTGGAAACTGCAAATATCTGTTGTAATATTAAAAAAACCTATGGGGTGTTGATATTCTGCAGTCAAATTTAAAATTTCTTATGTAGGTTATTAACATGGAATTTAAATAGGTCTCAAATAAAATGGTCAATAAAATATGGCATAATTCGAATTTATAAAATTATATAATATAGCATGTTAACTTATATTATTAATTACTTACCTTGTTAACAAAGTGGCTTTTAATGACATAAAAAATATTATCTATTTTATTATTATGTTCATACCTCTAATAGAATATTAGAATCGAGGAGTATCAGCTATTGGATCAATTCCTAATCAATGGATGATCCAAAATAAAGTTGAGGTACTCTAAAAAGAATCCATAATGTTAATAATGTTTTCTTCTGTCCAAGCAATCATAGATTTAGACGTGGTTTGTAAATTGTAATTGTCATTTTGTGTTGCAGAGTGACAGCTTATGTGTTGCATGCTTGTGTTAGAGCATCTAGTTCTGCACACCCACTAATTACGTGTTACAAGTGACCTTGTAACACATGGTTTGGTGTTACTGATCTTTTCGCTGTAACATGTATCTGGTTGTGTTGCAAGTTTGTGATGCAATAGGCAGGTTCTGTTGTAGTGTGACTCCTTGTTTCTTGTGGTTGCAGGATCAAACTAGCTTGCACGCCCTACAAGTGCACTAGGCAGGCCTTTGACTTGCATAGGAGCTGAGTAGATCTCCCAAGCTCCCAAGTCGTCGTTGTTGACAGTCGTTATCGACCAATTTTAACCGTCAATATTACACAATTAATGAATACTAGCTATGCTTCCAATGCATAATTTTCAAATAAAATATCTACTTACACTATGTGCTATGGTACTAACATATATACAGGAAAGCCATTCATAAATGGAGGAGAATCGACGGAACATAAAAGAACAATTAATCGAAATCTGTCGAGAGGCAGACTTACGGGTGGATGGGCCTCTAAACCCATTGAAATAATATTAATTGGGCCCAACCACTATACTATTGGGCTAAGGAATCAATGAGGAGTGCACCTGCTGAGTTGTGGGTTGTTTGGGCTAGGCCAGGGTTCGGCTGAACCCCTGGTTCGACCAAACCAGCAACTAGCTTAATCACCCAGTTTTTTACCAGCTGGTAGTCATTAGTGTCCTAAGGTGGTTATGACCGGTTCTACCTGAAGAAACCGTCGTTGGACACTTGGCACAAGGAGGTGAAGCAAGACGGAATATGCTCATTGGATACCTTGAGCATCTCCGCACTCTCAAGGTACCCCATGGCCTATAAATATCCCTCCTAATGCGGACATCACTAGTTCGGATATACACAACAATCCTTCATTGGTCATTCATGGTCCAATCACAAGAGCTCGTGCACAACAATTAAATTTAGATGTGAGCGCCGTTCCTAAGTTTTTCTTTATATGATTTTCAGAATAGATTGCTACATAATAATTATATTATGATTAGGAACAATGGAGAGGACAAGCAGACACTTAGAGAGGGATTTAGAGGCGTGGAGGATCAGCGAGTACGTCCAAGATAAGGTGGAGGCACAAACCAAGTCGACTTCGAGTACGTTTCGGAGTTAAGTATCGGTTTACACTAAAACGGGCGTCCAGGTTGCATACGTGCTCAGATTGGGGTGTTCCTTATATGGATGGAAAGCTAAGAAGATAACCTTTCCTATGGTTCTCGGAAATTGACCGAACAAGTTGACACTCAGAATCTGTCTGTCGTAGGCTCTCTAGACCTTCCATTATATTTGAGAGATGAAGTGAATAATTCATGTCATCAAAAAAACATAATAAAATATCCAACGCCTCGAGAGAAGAATATTGGAGACATTGTTGGGCCTTTAGCCTGCTAGTCAACTTCAGCCTGAGATGTGCCCGTCAAACCACTCGAAGGCGGCGACCAGATGTGTTACACATTCAGGAGACTTGACAAAATGGCTAATGATCTACATCATCTCAAATATTATTAACTCATACTCATGTGAATCTAGTTCCCAGGATGTGCACTAGATTCACACTTTCATGTTAAGCATGAATATACATAGCAAAATACATCTAAGGTTAATAAAATTCAGATTACAACTACTTAATCGATACATGGGCCAACCAGCCAAAAAATAGATATATCAGAGAACAACAGAAGCTTGACTACCCAAACACAAGCACACCGACTAGGGGTTTATTAAGTTCAAATCCTAGAAGAAGCAGTCGAAACCCGCATTACTCAGATTAAACTAAATCTGTTTCCTGCAAAACATAAAATAGACAAAACATGGCAAGACTCAGTACATTAATCAAATTAATGTGCTGGCAAGAGCACTATTAAACCTACATACATGAAAGCTCTATGTCAAAGAAAGGTTATTTGTGGTCTCAATTTTTAGCATTAAGCAAATTTTAGTTCACAATCCATTTACAATGTAATTTAAGCAAAACACTTTAGCAAAATGTAAAGCATATTAATCATGGCATGATATCAACATAAATAGATAGACATCATTCCCTTACAACTCAACAGGAAGTAAGGCAATCATATCACATATACCAATCTCATCATCATCTCAAAACATTTAGTTTCAAAAGCATTTAGAAAAACACAAGATTATACCCATAGCACATGATCATGTTGCTCAGGACCGTGAGCATGGCTTATCGATTAGTTTTTAGAACTCTGCAGAGTTTGTACAGCTTTACCCACATGATATGAACAATCTACTTTGTTTAGAGTTTGCAAGATTCTACCACATTCTACACGGTGAATATGGTCTAGAGGTCATAACGAAGCCTTTACCCTACTTGGAGTCTAGCCTTGCACTAGCATGATACGTGTTCCTCCATCCTAGGCATACTTGGAATATAACTATAACCGTTATGGCGAGCCCATGCTTTAAACTTAACGCCGTGGTGACGAACATCGAACGGACTCCACCACGTGGTACAATACCGTTGTATTGGACAGACTGAGACGCCCATGCTGTGAGGTGGACTCATCCCCTCACGGAAATTACACATGGCTAGTAATATTCGCTAGCTCTGAAATTCAACACACACACACACACACACACACACATGGGTAGTTCCTCTGAGTTACCGACTAACTCCTCAGAATTATCGACTAACTCATACACACCAGCCTACCATAATGCAAGGCTAGTTCTAAGTAGTTTAATCAGCCAAGCCCCCCCCCCCCAAATAAAAAGCACATGTGGATGTACGGAAACATAATGGGTGATATCATGTTCGGTCCTTAATCAACTCAGGCGAACACTCCTCCTATCGGTATGTAACTACTACCATATGCATACCACTTGTCGCCCAAGTCCAAAATCACATTTTATCTCATTTTATTTCAAAAATAATCAGAGATTCACCTATGTCCATAATGTTCAAAAAGGGTTTTCAAAAAGTATAGTAAGTGACCCATAACCATGTTCTTATTTATCACTAAGCAAGGCTAAGCAGTTGCACTTTATAAAACCATAATATAGTCATATGAGCACAAATGAAGTACTCTAATTAATCCTAAGGTTCAAAACAGTAAGGGAGTGATTTTCAAAAGTTGAGTTACGCATCTTTTAAGGTACAACTTTAAAACAGTAAGTAAGTTCTGAAAGTACCGATAGTTAGAAATACGCGTGCAACTTTACAATCAAAACACTTAGCCCGAAAACATGGGATTCAATGTGTTCAAAGGATGGGAAAAACTTGCCTTGGTTGATATAAGACCTCCCTGAGATCAGCTATAAGTCCAATCACCTCACTGATAACGATTCCGCCGTCTAAAAGAAATAACGGTAACGATAAATGCCAAAACATGTAAAAATCCAAAATGCTCTAAAATGCATGATTTATTCACAGTGGGTAGGTTCTGGTCTAAAATGAATTTAGGTAAAGAATTTCCATTTTATCTCTTTCTATTTGAGAGTTGTGAATTTTCAAAGTTTGCGTTGGTATAGGTAGTATTTACTTAGGTGACATTATGAAATGTTTTTGTGGAGTGATTTTTATTGGGTTTGACATCACACAGGTGAATAGATGTGTTTTCTAAGATTAAAACATTTGGTTTCATAATAATTAGAGTAATTATGATTTCTTTATGAATTTTACAAGTTATAACGTGTTGTAGGCATATAGTGTTCTACATGTATACGTCTTTGGAGTTTTATGTCCAGAACATGTTACCTCTTGATTAGTTTGAGTAAAATGAATATCATTTCTAATTAATCCACTTTAAGTTTACAAGTTTAGAGCATTTATTACTTTACTTCATATTTTTGTTATCTAGAAGTGTTCTATATTAGTGACTTAACCTATCAACCTAGAGATTATTACATGAGCTAAGTTCTTCTAAGTTGGTGGATGAAGATGAATATTTACATAAATATTTAGGGGCTATTATTTACATAAATATTTAGGGGCTATTATTATACAGTAAGCATATATTTTTATTTTATAACTTGGAAGTATTATGTTTTGGTGATTCTACATAATTTGAGTTTACTTAAAATGGAGTTGAGATGACTTTTATATAAACTTTTAAGGTTCAGCCTACATAAAACTAATTATTTTTGAAGATATTAGTTTTAGAGAAATTTGGTAAAAAGTACATGCCTTTATTTCACTTTACCTGAGAGTAAATTGCGAATATGCAGAAATACCCTTAAGGTTTCTAGGAATCAACCCGCAGTCCTAGGCCCATATGCCATTGAGTGGAAAAATTACACATTGAACCTTATATTTGTTTAAATTCTTGAAATGACGTCCCTGTCTCCTACAGAGGCAGAGCAGCTGATTGTATTTCTTACGGCCACATATAAAATCCGCAAGCGCACGGATATACCGATGTAACACTTCCCCTACAGAGTATTCTAAAGATATCGAATCCAAGGAAACATGTGTAGTCAAATCTTCCTCTGGTTCATCCAAGGACACCAAGCAAATGATAGGCCAGGATAGAGACGATTTTATAGTGAGAAACAATATATAGGGAAAGCTTAACTTTAATCGTAATGCAATTCTTCAGGCACTGGCAACCCGTTGTTCCCAGATGTCGCTCTACTACGTACCCGAACATGGAGGACTTAAATGATCTCGAGGGCTGTCACCACCTCTACACCTACCTCAAACGTACTGTGGGATACGCACCAATTACTGGATAATTTTACCTAAACACCATGTCTAAGCAATTAATATCTACTTTAGTGTTTATAACTCACCAAAGCAATCACTATATTTTAGTTGATTATAGTGAACAATAATCTCGTATGCTATTTAGGAACTAACCAAGAGATAATCTCACAAGATAAATCTAAATTACTCAGGAAAGATATTATATTGAATTCAGAGTAATAAACAGAATAAAGAAATAGAAGAAGATTACCGACAACTCCGGAATTCTTCCGACTTCTTCTACTCTACTCTCTTCCTATTCTATTATAAAATATAGTACAATAGAGCCTCTTATAATTCAGCTCAAGCTTGAAGTGTGTGTTGAAGTGAGTTGATGTCCTTATATAGGGGTAGGTATGACGGTTATACAATGCAAATTGTCGGAAATGCCCCGCAACCGCCATCAGGAGATGATCAGGACCGCCCACACCAAACCCTAGCTTGGACGGCTGAGATTTTGGTTCGGCCGAACCGGGGGGTTCAGCCGAACTTGGGCTGGGCCCATCTAGCCTGGCTCTTGGCCCATCTTCCCTCCTGGACCTCCTCTATCTATTTCTCAGGATTTTGGGTTGATTCTCGGGTATTTTGATGAAGTTCACAACCCATCCTTGCATGGATACACATTTCTCCTCACTCTAGTCTAATTCTGCTCCCAACTTCAGGGTTTCTCGTCTGCATACAAATATATACCAACACTTGTGGAATATGTGAGATTAAGCACCTATTACTATGTTGGATATGTTATTATTTGAACTTTATGCAGATGTTGGCGGTATAGAATCGACATTTAATAGCCGCCAACAAAACCCCCCACACTTAGCTCTTTGCTCGTCCCTAAGTAAAGGTTAGTGTAGAATGAATTTCTTCAAGATATGAATCAAGCATATAAATCATTCACAACCATACCTAGACCTGTGAACTTTATCAGTGGCTATCTTATCATCTTGGGTAATTAATAAATGGAACGATCTCGATTCCCGTCCTTCTTGCTTCTCTGTCAGACTCATAGGATTTTTATGAATTTTCGCAAACCAGCTCTTTTCCTCATATTGACTTTCTCTCTTATCTCTCAAGGATATATATATTTTCTTTTTTTTTGATCCTTACCAAGGCAAAATGTGCCAGAATTCACTCCTATTCTAAAGCTGATATGTGGAGCTCGGTAGGGATAAATCGTGACATACCTGCATCATATATATTGCAAAGCCAAAAATATGGAATCAAGAAGATCATCGGTCATACTCCTAGATCAAGGGTCTTTATTTGTGGTAGAAAATAAAAAGGTATAATATTTTGTGGAATGATGGAATAAAGAAATGATTCTCCCTTTTTCCTATACTTTCTCTCCATTTTGTTCTCTTGGCATGAATATAGAAGGGGCATGACTATATTTTCTTTCCAACTTTGCTCAATGTTTTGGGAGCAAGCTTTATTTCCTTCTTCTCCCCCCCTTTTTTTTTTCATAGCCATGCCTTTCCCTCCTTTTCTCATTTTCTTTTTGCCAAAAACTTTTCTAGGAGAAGAAAGCATAGTCTAAAGTAGGAGTTTTATTTAAATAGGAAAAAAAATTTCTGCGGGAAGCCAACTTCCAGTGTAGAAGCTTAGCTTTCATCATGTATGCGGGAATGGAAGTGGAATCGACCCTTTGATCATGAGAGTATGAAAGATATCTAACACAAGTCACATAAATTTGACAAAGCTCAATATAATGTCAAGCAGTCATATACATAATAAGTTTATCAAAGATATACTTGCATATGGCCTTGGTAGGTATAAAATGAAGTCAATTGGAGGAATGAGCTCTTTAAAACCTCTCTTTTTTTTATTTTGAAAACAAATCCCCATGAATCATGACATCAGCTGCAAGAATTCATTTCATCTTAAATCATCTCACATGAAGAAATTACTTAGATGCATAATGTTCCCTAAACATGGATGGTTGTTCACAAGCACATGTTTTAGCTGAGAATAATGAATATACAAGATCAATCATATGAAGAATTTCATTAGTTGGAAATTTTATCTTTTACTTATGCTTGAACCAAGTGTTTCCTGAATTTTCGGCTCTAGTACTATACAATGGTGGAGATATACAGATATAAGACGAGCTCACCTGCTTACCTGTGAAGACTGAGAGGAATTGGGGCCAACACTGGTTCGGCCGAACCACTCTGGTTCCCAATCCCTCTGCAATCTTCTGCAGAGTTCAGTGCTTCCAGGTGTTTAGAAATTCAACAATTTTCAGAGTATATGCACGTCTGAAGCTCAAATATCTCCCCCACACTTATTCAAAACCTGAACTTTATTAAACAAAACAAAAACAAACTTTGGCAACCATTGGGGTTAACACCAATGAGCCACATTATTCTTAGCAAGTGCTTACATGATTGGAAAAATAAAACCAAGCACCTACTACAATTTATTTATGGGAAAGGAGACATCTCATTAGCATAATACTTATTTACCTTCCCCATCTCTATGAATGCACGCTTGATTTTAGCGCACAAACCGCGACTAAGGGTATCAAAATTATTTCTAATTTCAACGAGTTCTACCCCTAACTCCGCATTGCGATCCCTAAGCTCTATGTTCTCCTTGCGGAGTTTCTTCACTTGAGCGGCGAGCTTATGGATTGAGGGCTCCGGCAACTTTACTTCATCTTCTTGATATTGGCCGGCCACCCTTACAATTGGAGGAGGCGTCAAATGATGCTTCACCTTCATAGGTGGAGGGCTACGTGATTCTGCTGCCCCCTCCTTCTCTGATGCCATCAAAGGCTAGAGTAAACCCTTGCAATACCCACCGCCTGGAGTTCACACTCCCTGAATGCGGAACCGATCCTCCTTCGGAGTGGATTGGAGTAGCGGTGGGTGTGACATACTTGTGGAGCACCTCATCCCCTGCCTTGGTGTAGTGTTCCACCAGAAATAATTGATTTGTTGGCGTTGGCTCTCCGTCAAGGTTGTACGTGGAGTTGAAGGAAGAGCCGATGAATGGGATCAATGATTTGCCAGCCATTGGTGATTTGGTGGTGATGGAGCATTGGAATTGAGATGAGAATGAGAGGAGGCTTGCAAAAGTGGGAGAGAGGAGGAAGAATAGGGCTCTAGGTCTGATACAACTGTTCTACCTCCAAATGCGCATCACAACGGATTATAGACGAGCAGGGGTATAAGTTCAAGTGCCTTAATTTGGTTTTGGTGATTAATGACAAATCTAATTAATTGAGACTAACATTTTTATGAATAAAATTGATGAGAGGTATGTATTAAACTTCATATATTCTAATTTGGTCTCTCTTGTGGATCCAAAATATAGTGTGAGATCCATCATTAATCTTGATTGATTATGTGCATATGCGTTCCTTTATATCCATATGTATGCACATCTTAAGGGGAGATTATTCTATATTTTGTTTATTATAAGATCTCTAGCTTGATTTGAAATTGTAGTTCATGTCATCTTTCTAAATTGTTATATATGGTTATTTTCTATCACCAAAGAGAGAGAAGATTGAAAGATCTTGGATTAAACAATTTGTGTAATTGTTACTTTGGTGATAGATGATAAACCGATGTTTATGGGATTAACCTCTCTATTTCATAAGTTGTCAACTATGTTATTTCCCGATGATGAGATGTGGTAGATATGCATTCTTTGGTGATCGACCTAAATCATGACAAGGATGAAATGCATGGAGTTTAAAGCGATATGTACCACCTCTTATCTCCTACATTTTGATAGGTTCATATATATGATTTCCATGTCATTGTTATATAAGTGTCAGACTAATGTTTACTTGAGCCTTATCTTATTTAGTCTCCTTTACATTGAGAACATGGAGATCATGTAGGTATGTGTTTTTGTTTAACTTTATCATTGCTACATGCCTTCTCTATGTGTATAGGATAAACCCCATTGGTTATTCATTACTTATGCATACACTCGCCTCTCTTGTAAATTTATTTTTATGCATATATTTAGGGGGAGCAAATCCTACATATTTATTGTGCATGTTCTAGATCCATGTTTGTCACGCCCAGAAATTTAGCCCAAATTTCCAGACTATTTTGTGTATTAAATCCCTGTCCAGGACCAGCCAGGGTACACAAAATGACAAGTAATAAAAAGTTCGAAACATAAATAAAGCGTAAATACTCAGAAGAGGCTCTTAGTCCTCACACCGAAAGAAAACGGCAGCAGCGGAAAAAGGCGAAGCTAGCGGGGCTTCAGCTCCACCCCACAGGCAAAACTCAACTGGGGTCTGAGCCTTGGTTTTCTAACTTCGTCTTCAGCTCAGAAGCACAAAACTTCTGAAAAAGGGGAACAATAGCAAGGCTAAGTACAACCGCCGTACTCAGCAAGCCACACCAATGATGCAGACGTGCAAGGGGATACAAGGACGGTTTGTGGCTATTTGCATAAAGGCGGTTGTAAAACATTTTATTGAGCAAAATGGTAAAACAGTTGGTTAATTAAGGTAACATTAAATCTCCACTGATCAACGCTACACCACGTTGAATAGGCCCAACCAACCCACCTGAACTACAGTGCATTGTGTCAATTTATTAAGTGTGAGACTAATCACAGTGAATCTGGTCGATCGCCCATAACCGCGGGCACGGCTATTCGAATAGTTTTACTCTGGCCAGAGGTGCACAACTGTACCCACAAGACACAATCCACCGGCATGTCACCGTGCCTGCGCAGACACGTCACCATGTCGAGTGATTGTGACAAGACCCTCCGCATAACCCTCCCCTAACCATCCACACCACGCTAAGGTTTCACCCCCACCCCCTACACCGGAGGTGGGCAGTCCCCTCGTGCACCGCGGTGAATCTGGCAGCTGGACAACCGGACACCCCGGCCGACCCAACTCCATCACGCCCACCCTCGCCACCGGTGCCTAGGAAAGGGTCGAGCTATACTTCAGATCAAGTAGTTACCCACTCTCGCTTGTGGCAAGCACTGTAAGTCTTCCAGGGTTTCCCGTGAACCGGTCCATAATTGCCATGGGTGCGACTTGCAAAACCATGCACCCACAGCCCATCATTCAGTCGCATTTTAGTTGGATAATTATGACCAATGCAACATGGTCGGGTGTCTCGAGCATGCAGCTCGTTCTAATAATAAAAAGGTCTAATACTGTAATTATCCCATCAACTGAGCTAGCGGTAATTAAGCATGGCTAAGCATATATGATTCTAGCTAGGTCAACATAAGTAACACAAGCTAGTCGAATTATCACCCAAGGTTGACAAAGGACGGTTATCAAGTAAACATGGCACAAGCGAGCAGATAGGTAATTCCCTTATCCCATGTAATTAGCAAAACAATGCATATTTATTTTAAAACGGCAAAACATTTATAAAATAGGCTCAATATGCTCAAGGGGAATGTGTGACTTACTTTGCTTCTTCAAAAGATCTTCTGAACTCTTTTCCTTGCGACTGTGATCTTCCGAAACGAGGATTCTACACGCTGGCAGGCAAAACAAGGAAAAACTCTTATAAAAACCAAGAAAACAGTACATAAAAAGTAAACAATCATGTAGATCTCAATTTTAGATGAATTTTGCAAGTTAAATGGCTCAATTTGGAGTTCGGATGAATTAGATATGAATTTTAGAAGTTTTGAGCCATTTAAATGGATTCCTAGAATTATTAATGATTTATTGCGCAATTATTAATTATTTTCCAAAGGGAAAAGCTAGCGCTGATGTCAGCAAGGGGCTGGCCGGCGAAGGGGAGAAAGAGGAGGGAGGCGGCTCACCGAGAGGCGCGGCGACGGAGGGAGCGGCCGGCGGAGGGAGGCGGCAACGCTCCTCAGGGCGACGACGCGGAGGGAGTCCCGGCGGTGGATGGCGAGAGCGAGGAGGTGGACGAGGTGCAGCACACGACGACAAAGCCGACAAAGGTGACCGCGAGCTGCGACTGCGGCTATGGCGGTGATGATTGCCGGCCGGAGGCGGTGAATGGAGATGGTGGCTCGGGTGTGTGGTGGGGAGGTGGTTTGGTGGTGGTTTGGGGGAAACGGAGCAGAGGCCGACGTGCGGTGGGGTGCGGCGAGCGCGGTGGAGGCAGCGGCGCGGTGTGGGGTGGACGGGAACGGCGGCGAGAGGCGGCTGCTATGGTGGCGGTTCGGGTGGTGGTGGCGGCGGGGTTTTGGCGGCGGTTTGGGGAGGGGAAGTGGTGGCCGGGCTTTGGCTCGGCGCGGCGGACACAGTGGAGGCGGAGGCGCGGTGCGGCAACGGCGGGAGCTGCGGTGGCGGCTAGCTGGAGGACAACGGTTAGCGGTGGCGGCTCGGTTTTTCGTGGGGAGCGCGGTAAGGGGCGTGGGGAGTTCGGGAAAGTTGGGGAAACGGACGAGGGTCGCATGGGGACGGTTTATATAGGCTCGGGAGGCGGCGAGGAGGCCGGGACGAGGCGGATTTGGGCGGCAACGGCCGGCACGACGGTGGTGGCGACATGGGCGAAGTGGAGCTCCAAATGGCGCCGATTTTTTGGGGAAAAGTGGGAGAGGAAGTGGAGGAGTGGGTGGCGACCATGTCCGCACGGTTGGACGTGCGCGCGGGATGCGGGATGCGGCGAATTTGGCGGCGGCTTGGGCAATAGTTGCTGGCCATGGTGGTGGGGTGGCTGGAGGTGGGAGGAAGAGCTGACAGGTGGGGCCGCGGGTCCACCTGTCGGCGTGGGGAGGAGAGAGGAGGCTGGGGGGGTTTATGTAGACTTTGCGCGAGGGGAAAACAGTCGGGCTGAGGAGGGGAGAGGGAGGAATTGGACCGAGTCCACAAGGGAGGAAGGAGAATTTAATTCCGTTTTCTTTTTATTTAATTGATTAAGTAAACTTTGTGACTTTAAAATTATTTCTTGAGCTCCGAAAATTCACGAAAAAAAATCCGGAGAGTATATTAGGGCGTAGAGAATATTACAAAATATTCCCGGCCAATTATTTTTAAAGGAAATTTTAATTCCCTCAATATTTCACTTGATTAAATTTCTTTAACTTTTATTTAATTTTCTAGAAAATGCATTATTTAATGATTTTTAATCCCGAACGAAAATCGGGGTGTTACAATGTTATTCACCTATTATTCATATTGGATCATTGCACTTGAGCTTGCATACGAGTATATGACACTTGTGGTGTAAATTAATACTCCACAAACATATCCATATCTTTCATATGCAACCGGTTGGTCATCTAGTGGAGGATGACAACCAATTTATTGGGACTAATGTTCTCCTTTGAAATGTGCAAAGAAATAGGTTTAATTGTGATGAGGCAAATGGATGACACCATTAGTTGATGGTTACCAAACCAAAGACATTGGCATGTTGACAAGAATGAAAGCTTGTGATGAGAAGAATGTCTTGAAAAGGGATGGACAGGACATTGGCATAAATATGGTTCAACCGGATGGTCACAAGTGTTGATCTTGGCTTAAGCATTGACCCCAACTTGAATGGCGCAAGGCAAAGGTATAATGGAGCTAAGAATGTTTACTTAGTCTTTTTCCGGTCTCGGTGTTTGGTGTAGACCGGATTTGCTCGATAAACGCCGTACTATCAAGCAAGCATGTGGATAGTCTTGCGCCATATTAGTTCATATGCATGTAGGTGTATTTGGTGGGCTTATCTAGCCAAGTGTGGTGAGTTTTCTCAAGTCCTAAACAAAGAGAGAAGTGGGCAAATCCTATAGTTTGGGTAGCCTCATGTGGTTATGTCCGATGGAGTATCCTTTGGAGTGTGCTTGCCCCCCGAGCCGATATTGTTGTTGTTCTTCAATCTGCCCCCCGAGCTGGCTTTTCTGAACAATTAACTCATCAACTATTACCTTGATCAAATTTTTTAATGTATCCGCCAAAACTCCAGATTGATTGAACAATGCGCGATGAACTACTTCATCAACTATATCTTGAAGTATTTAACCTATCGGCTTGGGGAATCGAGTTTTCTGAATTAGCCCTTCTGGTGTCATGGTGAAACATTGAAGACAACACATTTGAAAATCAGCTACAAATTGTTCTATCTGTTGCCTCTGTTCCTACGGTAAATTCTCCACTGTGACCATGATCTTGGCATTGTCTTCTTCTTCAGACTTGTAGGAATAAAATTCGTGTCCCACCGGGCATGCCAAAAGCGTGTTGATGCAAAAAACACACACTGGCCTAGGAGATCTGCTTAGCTCCAGTGCAGGTTCAAAGTTGGGTAAGATGCGGTCGTGCCAGTCAGTTTGATCCTGCAACTGACAAGATATGTAACAGTAGATCAATGAGCCGATCGGCTGATAAGCCGATGGAGTAGTTCCAGCCGATGCCAATACCAGCCCATAGCGATGGGATTCTGTGCTATCGGTTATATGTCCAATGTAGATTCTGACACTTGATATAAATAACAATATAAAGGCGATCGGCTGATGATAATATAATATAACAATAATATAATCCAGTAGAAACCAATCGACAAATAATGATATGATAGAATAAGCACTGGTCCGAAGGTTAAAACATACATCGGCTGGAGGTCCGATGTCATAAAATCCATAGATTAGATTAAACAATGAAACCTTTGTTGTCATCGGCTAAATTGAACTTATATGTATATGCAATCCTCGTAAGCCGATGCAACATCCAGATACCTCATCGGCTGAAACCCCTATGAAACCCTTATTGGCAGTCAAAAGCAGGCTAGGGATTGTGGTTCTAAGCACGACTTAGTAGATCAAACTTAACTGATGCAGCACTAAGTATGAAAAGAAACATAATATCTAGACAATCAAGCCGTTGACTGAGTTTTCAGGGTGGTAGATGCCTAAGCTAATCTAATATAGCAACACGATTTAGCCGATATCGGCATAAACCCTAAAACGAGAAGCAGCCGATAGAGCTAAATTGATATGCTAAGACTAGATTAACAGAGACATATCATAAATAGGTAGGCGAATATATCATCCAAACCAGAGCAATCTAAGAGGTCGACTGTACTGATGCAGCCTTGAACGACGCTGACGTAAACGATACAATTGCCTGGGCCGACGGAACATTAGACTTACCCCTTCACCGGAGATCGAACACCGATGCAGCCCCGCGTCAGGTGCCAAGTCCCGCCGGACGATAAAGTAGAAAAGGTAAAAGGTGGCGGTGCGCCGAGAGTAGTTGTGTTGATGGATATTACATAGACCCCGGGTGTACATATTTATACCCATGGGTTGATACAAGTCCTTGTCGGACAAGAAAGAAACTTTCCTAAAGATAAAAGGAAAACATAAAGTCCTTATCAGACACTAAACACACTTTCCTAAAGATAAAAGGAAACTAACAAACTATTCCTAATTAATAGATAAACTGCCATGCCGCATCCTCCTTGAACTCGAACTTTTCTAGAAAAGCTTTCTTTGATTGATCCGACTCCACCTAGAACACGACAGCATGGCGACTTGATGACTCCCATCGGCTGTTTCCTCCAATCGGCTAATTCCAGTACTCTAAAGCCGATTTGGACTCTAAGCCGATAATGACTTCGGGCTTTACCAAATTTCGATGTTAACAATAAGTTTTTTCGAAAACAGAGTAAGAATCGGGTGAAGTCCGAATCGGCTGCGGTCAAGATCGGTAGAGTTTGAGTCGAACAAGATTAGCCGATTAAGCCGATTTTGGTAATATGACTCAGTACACGTCATCGGGTTAAGACAAAGTGCTTCATATGGATTGCCGCGCACGGATTGAGTCCTGGAAAAGCAATTGCATATATTAATTAGGATATTTTATATAATTTCCTTAGAGATATGTTTGGGTAAAAGCCTGCCGCTAAGACTTATGGTATTTTAGAGTTTGTTAGAGATATGAGTCGTGTCCGGCAAGGACGTCTTAAAAATATAGCCCGAACCCATATAATTTAAAAACATCACTTCAATACACTTTCGGCGCATCGCCACCCTTTTTGCTTTCGTTTTGTTTCGGCGAGTTCTTGCTTTCGGGTTGAGCTGCATCGGTTTCAATCTTCAACTAGAGGTAAAACTTGTTATGGCGGATTGCGTTCTCGGGATTAGTGCTTCCATCTTTATGACACTCTAATCTTGCCTATGTAATTCATCCAGTTTTCATATGTCTTTGTTAATCTAGCTTTAGCATATCAATTTAGCTTTATCGGTTGTCTCTCGCTTTAGGGTTTCTGCCGGTATCGGCTAAATCATTCTGCGAAATTAGATTAGCTTGGACATCTCCCACCTTGAAAAACCAGTCAACGGCTTGATTGTCTAGATATTACGTTTCTTTTCATACTTAGTGCTGCATCAGTTGAGTTTAATCTACTAAGTCGTGCTTAGAACCGTAATCTCTACCCTATTTCTTGATTGCTAATAAGGGTTTCATCGGGGTTTCAGCCGATCTTATCTGATTTGGTTATTTTATATTTTATATGCTTGATTGTCATACCAAATCCGCCCTTTACATTAAGATCTTATTACATGAGAATATAATAGGCTTCCTGTTTAATTTGTTCTGCTTGCTTTACTATCTTAATATAGAGTGGTATCGGAGTATTAGCTGATACGTGCTAGATCTATCTGATCGGCTATACAGTAAACATCTATAAAATCATCATGTTAGTGCATATTTCGACTTAAGTGATTCATATTGTCTCGATATGGTGACTGATCTATCCCAATCACTTAGTTTAAATATACATCGACATAATGATTATATGCTATTGACATCCACAGCCGATCGAGTAGATTTAGCTTTATTTTATTTATTCAAGGCAGCCGATCGATCCCAATATGACATCATCAATATAAACTTCAACCAACGAGCCGATCAGATCGTGGAATATATAATTCATTGCTCTTGGATATGTAGCTCCAGCACTCTTCAAGCCAAAAGTCATCACAACTGTTGGTATTTCTTAACGACATTACTGGAAATATAATTCCCAGCAATGGCACAGAAATACTTCTGGTATATTATGGTTACAGAGTTCATCCGCAAGCGCACGAATATACTATTGTAGCATTTCACCCGAGAGTATTCCAAGGGTATCGTATTTATTTTATCCCGTGGGAAGATCATGTAGAGATAACTTGACTAATAATTTATATATTACTTGTAATAATCATATTCTACGCGGGGGTTAAGATAATCCAAGGGTAAAGTGACACACAAGCATTAACTTCTCATTCTCATGATATATCATCTAAGCTAAGTGGAAAGAAAAGAGAAAGAAAATCTATTCCTATACTTCTAGTATACATAGTATACATACATTCTAGTTATCTGATATACTAGCTAATACCCTCTATCCGATGCCCTCCTGGTACTTCGAGAAGCCACCCCTGATTGCCGAGTTCCTTACGACAGCCTGTCATGACAATACAACCGGGGCTAAATATGGAGGAATACCCTCCCCAGGAAATTAACTTAGGATCGTATAGAGGCGCGGAGGAATACCCGTACTGAGCTGTCACCATCAGCGGCCCACCTCTCATCCGCAGCATATAACCCCAAATAATGATATCCCGTAATTTAGACACCATGTCTAAACTACCAGATACTACTCTAATATCATCGTCATGACATAGAGTAATTGCATAAGCAAAAATTATACCCGTACCAAAGCATCTCCCAGATAAGCTAGCCGTATATTCAGTATAACATGAACATAATGTAAAGTAGGCATTCATATACTCGGAAAGTATTTCAATACCATAAATGTCTATAGAAAAGTATTCTAATAAAAGTACAAAGCTTACAAAAGAGGAAAGGAAAGCTACTAGAGCGATACCCGAACTCTTCCGAAGGCTTCCGGACTCCTGATTTCTACTCTATTCCTATTCCACCAGCTAGATACTACTAAACTAAACTTGAGAGAAATGAGAGAGCTCTTGCTTGATGTGTGTGAGTGAAGTGAGAAGAGGAGCTCCTTTTATAGCTGAATTATGACGGTTGTGACGGTTGGAATGGTCGGTAATACCCTCCAACCTTCATTGGGACTTCATCTCAACCGTCCAGCCAAAACCTGGATCCAACGGCGGCAAGGGAGGTTCGGCCGAACCATGGGTCGG
Organism: Oryza glaberrima; assembly: GCF_000147395.1. Lineage (NCBI taxonomy): Eukaryota > Viridiplantae > Streptophyta > Magnoliopsida > Poales > Poaceae > Oryza > Oryza glaberrima. The sequence continues at coordinate 12,898,608 of NC_068329.1, forward strand.
CCCAACCAACCCAGCTTTCGGCTGGCGGCCTCCTCCGTTGCTCCTTTGTAGACTTGTGATTTTTGGCCCAATTCATCGTGTCAATTCTGAGTTCTTGGCCCATTCATACATATGTCTGATTCTCGACATTGTCCGATTGATTTATCGTCTGTGTTGATGTCGATTCTCGTCGACTTTAGTCTTATTCTATGCAAAAGGTTAATTAGTATACCTAACACTAGTGGATTATTATTGTTCTAACATATTTATGCATTGTAAGCATCACTAGTTCTCCACTATTTTGGTCAAACTAGTATCAGGATCATAGCAACTCTTATTTACTATGTCATATCTCGCAACAACCTAGACTTAGATTGGCAAGTGCAGCCCATTTACCTCAAGTTCCCAGATAATTGTTGGCTACTTATATTTAACCTTTGAGAGAGCACTTACCATGAACCCATATATAAGAGATATAAAATAGAGCAACTATTCATCATTTCAACGAAGAGAACTAGCTTGTCTTACCAAGCATGACCCAAACCTATCCTATCTTTTTGGTATTTTCTATTTTGCAAATTTTTATGTTGTTTTCAAGTTTTATAAGATGCAATTTGAAAGCAAATATGCAATTGGAAGGGAAATATCCAATGTGATACAAGTTACCTCAGTGGGGGGAGAGACATCTCTCCCCCCAAGCTTGGCTTTCGCTCAGGGTCCTTGATAAGGATTGAACCCCTGAAAGCGGAAGTACGCTTGAAGGTCATCGTGTTGTTGCTGCATCATGTTGTTGAAGTTGGCGAATTGAGCATCAGCAGTCTGTTGCCATTCTTGCGTTTGAGCCAAGTATTCTGTGAGGTCGTACTAGATCTCCATCGTCTGCATGTCAAGGGTGTTGGTATTTCTTACGACCACAGATAAATCCGCAAGCGCATGGAATACCGCTGTAGCACTTCACCTTCGGGTGACCCCTAAAGGATATCGAACTCAGGGAACGTGTGTAATCTACCTAAGGCTAAGACTATCCAAGGACAACAACTGATGATAGGTAGGCTAGGTTAGAGAGGACTTTCTATGTGTTTTAATTATCTATGCTAAGCAAATGTAATTTCCTATCTGTTGCTTCGGGCACCGACCCCTGCTGGTCTGACAGTGTGGTTCCGGCTATAGCTCTATGATGTATCCAAACATGGAGGATTACTGGGACGGGATTCAGGCCTATCACCACCTGCCACCTACCTCTGACAAATCCGTGGGATACACAACAAACAAAGGTAATCTCTAACCTAGACACCACGCCTAAGTTATTAATTACTGTTGGTATTTCTTACGAACACAGATAAATCCGCAAGCGCACGGAATACCGTTGTAGCACTTCACCTTCGGGTGACTCCTAAAGGATATCGAACTCAGGGAACGTGTGTAATCTACCTAAGGCTAAGATTATCCAAGGACAACAACTGATGATAGGTAGGCTAGGCTAGAGAGGACTTTCTATGTGTCTTAATTATCTACGCTAAGCAAAGGTAATTTCCTATCTATTGCTTCGGGCACCGACCCCTGCTGGTCTGCCAGTGTGGTTTCGGCTATAGCTCTATGATGTATCTGAACGTGGAGGATACTTGGATGGGATTCAGGGTTGTCACCACCTGCCGTTCACCTCTGACAAATCCGTGGGATACACAACAAACAAAGGTAATCTATAACCTAGACACCACGTCTAAGTTATTAATTACTACTCTAATACTTGTACAGGAACTTCCTTCTTTATCTAGAGTCCTATTACTAGAGCACTTAGTACGAATACTAAACAATGAACCCGCAAAGATGGAAATCTATCTCGCTTAGACAAAGTAATTAAATAAAAAAAAAGGAACACGAATGCTTACTTTATAGAAGAAATTCTCCGAACCAGAGCAGAGTGTACCGACAGCTCCGGTACTCCTCCAGAATTCCTCCTACGAAGCTACACTCGCTGAGGTAGAAGTCGGATGAGCGCCAAACTTCCGGGCACTCCTCCAGAGCTTCCCTTCACTCTCTACCTTATTCTAATGTACAAAAGATATAATAGAGCCTCTTGTAATTCAGCTCAAAGTTGTGTGTCTTGGAATGAAGGAGAGGAGCTCTATTTATAGCCTCCATGTGATGGTTACAGGTATGGGAAAAGACCAAAACGCCCTCAACCGTCATTGGGAATGCATCAGGAGCGTTTCTGTGGAGGGCCGGGATGAGAGGATACTGTGGTGGTTCGGCCGAACCACCTGGTTCGGCCAAACCTTGGTCTCCACCTTCTGGCCTCTCCTTTGGCAGGGACACTGACTGGTGGGCCCTGATGGTGTTTATGGCAGTTATGACCCGTTCCATGGTGGTTACACCTGACTTGTGGGCCCTCCAATCTGTGTGCTCGCATCTGATTGGCCGGAGGTGTTTTTCCTCGCATGCCGGGTGTGTTTTCTCATTAAAATACCTGCATCCACATATTTCACCAACACTAGTGGAATTGATTAGTAATAATCCCTACCACTAAGTTGGATACCATGTTTTATTTCATTATATGCAGGTATTGACAGTCAAACATTATGATTTAAGGACCGTCAACAATTACTACTCTAATACTCACGTAGGAACTTCCTTCCAGTGGCGAAGCTACAGGGGGGGCCGGGGTGGGCCAACACCCCCCTATCAGATTTGGGCCAACCCCCCCCCCCCCCCCCAAAACTCTCTTCTATCTCCCTGGTAGTGGTAAGCCCAATAGCCCAAGGCAACTAGGCAAGTTCTCATCTCAGCCCACCATTAGGGAAAAAACGCCTCGCCTTCTTCGTTAATCCTCGTCTCGATCACCCCGCTAGCCGTCACTTCACCTTCGCATTGCGCAATGCCATAGGCGAGCAGGAGCAGCAACAAGCTTTTGTGTGATTTCGCCCTTCATCAGCGATCGCCTATCTCGCCGTTCGGCCGTTGAGCACGTCGGAGGCCGGACTGGACGCCGCCAGGCACCAGTCCACCATCCGCCGGAGTCCAGAAGACAGGGGTGTTCAGCCGTTCAGGTGAGTTCCTTCTCCAGTTCTCCTTTTCTCCTCCAAATCCCCAATACAACAAAGTTTTGTTGCTTGTATGCTGTAGCCACTAGACTTCAGTCAGTTTATGAGTACTCAGTTTTGTTATTTCCCATCTTAATTTCAGCCAAGATGAAGAGGAAAACGATAACGATTGATTGCTTCTACAAGCCAGTTGTTGCTAGGGCTGTCTCAGTTGAAATTGAAAATCCTAGCCCAACCAATGTGGAAGTTGCTGATCAGGAAAATTTGCAAGCTGAACAAGAAGTAATTGTAACTACGGCATTTGAGAGGGACCCAGGTAAACGTGTTCAAATCTCTGCACTCCCTGCTGATCAACAAGATGAAGCTCGAAGATTTTATATATCTGAAGGCCCATATCAATTTATATTGGATGAGTACCCATTGAATGATGCATCTCATGCTCGTCGATTCCAAAGCAATTGGTTTAAACAATTTAGTTGGCTAGAGTATTCACCTCACACGGACCGTGCTTATTGTCTGCCATGTTTTCTCTTTTCAAAGAAACTAATTGGGAGGTTTGGATCAGATACATTCACAGTGAGGGGGTTCCAAAATTGGAAGAAAGTTAATGAAGGAAAAGAGTGTGCTTTTCTAAAACATATGGGAAACTCTGGATCTGCTCATAACTATTCTGTTGGTTGTTTCAATAATCTCAAAAATAGTATGGCTCACATTGACAGGGCAGTAATTGCACAAAAAGAAAAATTGTTTGCAGGAGCAAGACTAAGGCTTACAACTACCATTGAGTCCATTAGGTAATAAGTTTTGTTCTTTTTTCTTTTGCATATTATTTATATGTAAGACTATACTATGTCAATAATTTAATATCTAACAGCACTTAGTATTGTCTATCATAATAGGTGGTTAACACTTCAAGGGTGTCCATTTAGAGGCCATGATGAATCTATAAATTCGTTAAATCGAGGTAATTTTCTTGAAATGGTCAAGCTTTTGGCTTCATTTAACAAGGAGGTGAAAGAAGTTGTGTTGGAAAATGCTCCAAGAAATGCAAAGTACACTTCATCTGATGTCCAAAAGGAAATTCTAAGCATAATTGCTAGAAAAGTGCAAAAATCAGTTAGAGAAGAAATTGGCAATAGCAAGTTTTGCATCATGGTTGATGAAGCTCGAGATGAATCTAAAAAAGAGCAAATGGCAATAGTCCTTCGCTTTGTTAACAAAGAAGGACTTATCAAGGAGCGTTTTCTTGACCTTGTTCATGTTAAGGACACTGCTGCATTGACTCTTAAAAACTCAATTTGTGCTGTCTTATCTGATAATAGCTTGAATATACAAGACATTAGAGGTCAAGGTTATGAGGGGGCAAGCAACATGAGAGGGGAGTGGAATGGATTGAAGGCACTAGTTCTAAATGAGTGCCCTTATGCATATTACATTCATTGCATGGCTCACCAGCTCCAATTGGCTCTTGTCGCGGCATCAAGAGAAGTACATGAGGTACATAACTTCTTTCAGCATGCAAATTTCATCATAAATGTTGTGAGTGTATCTCCTAAGCGCAACGATGAGTTACTAGCTACACAAGCTGAAGAAATATCTCGTGAAATTGAGTTGGGAGAGCTTGACACAGGAAGAGGGGCAAATCAGATGAGCTCTCTACAAAGGCCAGGGGATACAAGATGGAGTTCCCATTACAAGTCAATTCAGAGCTTAAAGAAAATGTTTGGTGCAACAGTTTCAGTTCTACGCAACATTGCACATGATCGTTCAGTTTCAAAGTATTCACGTGGAGATGCTTCAAGTGCCCTGCGAATGATTATCACATTTGATTTTGTGTTTATTCTGCTCATGATGGAAAAGATTATGAAAATCACTGATGTGCTGTGCCAAACTCTCCAAAAGAAGTCAATTGATATTTTAAATGCAGTTGATTCTGTTTCTAACACCAAAATGTTACTTGGTGACTTAAGAAATGATGGTTGGGAGCCTCTTCTACAGGAGGTCAAATCCTTCTGTGAGAAGCATGAGATTGATATTCCAGATCTGAATAGGAAGTAAGTTCTTTTGCCTAAATTGTTAAATCTGAATGGTGATTTCTTTTGTATGGATTAATCTTATTTACCCTTGTATTTTTAGGTTTGTTGATGTGACAAAATCTCGAAACAAGAATGATAACACCTCAACTTTACACCATTATAAAGTTGATGTGTTTAATGTTGCAATTGATCAACAACTGATTGAATTAGAAGATCGATTTGGTTCTCAAGCTACAGACCTTTTAGCACTTTGTGTGTCCTTGGATCCAAGGCTTGACTCATTTGACATGGAAAAGGTATGCATTCTAGTGGAGAAGTACTATCCCGCAGATTTCTCAAATCAAGAATGAATGCAATTAGAGTGCCAATTGCCACACTTTCAACTTGATGTGTGCAACCATCCGGAACTAAAAATTTTATCATCTTTGGCTGATTTAACAAGTGGACTTGTTAAGCTTGGCAAAGATTCTTCTTATCCAATGGTGGATAGGTTGTTGAGATTAGTCTTGACTCTTCCTGTGTCAACTGCAACCACCGAGAGAGCCTTTTCAGCTATGAAAATTGTCAAGACTCGTCTTCGAAGTAAAATGGGAGATGCCTATTTGCGTGATTATTTGGTAATCTATATTGAAAGGGATTTATCAGCAATGATTAGTTCCAATGATATTATTAAGGCATTTGATCTAGCTAATTCTCGTAGATGCAAATTCAAGTTAGTTGAGATGTAATTTTTTTTATGGTAAATCGTATGTAGCCATGTTACATTGTTTATTTGATGTTGGAGACTTGGAACTAGTTGCTACCTAATGGTATAATGAACATTTGGGCCTTCTTTTGTATCGCAAAACATATGTTGGTTGATTTATCAAGCTACAGAGCCATAGATTATATACTTATATATCTGCAGTGATTGTTATGGAGTCTGGCCGGCATGGCGGCATTATAGCCACACCCCCCCAATGTCAAATCCTAGCTTCGCCACTGCTTCCTTCTTTATCCAGAGTCCTAGTACTAGAGCACTTAGTATAAATACTAAACAATGAACCCGCAAAGATGGAAATATATCTTACTAAGACTAAATAATTAAATAACTTAAGAAAGGAACACGAATGCTTACTTTATAGAAGTTCTCCGAACCTAGAGCAGAGTGTACCGACAGCTCCGGTACTCTTCCAGAATTACCCATATGAAGCTACACTTGTCGAGGTAGAAGTCGGATGAGCGCCAAACTTCCGGGCACTCCTCCAGAGCTTCCCCTCACTCTCTACCTTATTCTAATGTACAAAAGATACAATAGAGCCTCTTGTAATTTAGCTCAAAGTTGTGTGTTGTGAAGTGTGAAGGAGAGCTCTATTTATAGCCTCCATATGACGGTTACATGTATGGGAAACGACCAAAACACCCTCAACCATCATTGGGAAGGAATCAACAGCGTACATGTGGAAGGCCAAGATTAATGGAGCTTGTGGTGGTTCGGCCGAACCACCTGGTTTGGCCAAACCCTGGGCCCCACATCCTGGCCTCTACTTTGGCTAGGACAATGACTGGTGGGCCCTGATGGCGGTTATGGCAATTATGACCCGTTCCCGGGCGGTTTCACTTGATTTGTGGGCCCTCCAATCTGTGTGCACGCGTCTGATTGGTCGGATGTGTGTTTCCTCGCATGTCGGGTGTGTTTGCTCATTAAAATACGTGCATACACATATTTCACCAACACTAGTGGAATTGATTAGTAATAATCCCTACCACTAAGTTGGATACCATGTTTTATTTCATTATATGCAGGTATTGACGGTCAAATATTATGATTTAATGACCGTCAACAACACCCGTACACTTAACATTTGCTCATCCCGAGTGAAGGCTATGGACTCTACAACAGGGTTATGACTTCCTTACTAATAATCATGCAAACAAATTATTGAAAGCCATACCTGTACATGTGGTCTTTGTAGTGTCTACCATGTGATCCTGAGCAATTGAGAAATTGAACAATCTTGACTCAAGTCAGCCTAACTTTTCATGAAGAACAACTTGGGGTTTTTTTCCAGTAACACAAATATTACAACTTTGCTTTACTCCTCCCATGATTCTCTCAATCACTCAAAGTGTATGATTCCTCACAAAGGCATATGATTGTGCCTTTTCTTTTCCTACCACCTAATAAGGCTTATGTGGAGCTCAGGGTATGAAAAAGAGTAGAGCATTACTTGCATAACATATATTGCAAAGTCAAATAATGGATCCGCGGAAATACAAGACATACTTTCTGGTTAAGAATGTGCATGTGTATGTGTATGGTGAATTTGTGAAAGGAAAATAAGAATAACTCCTTTTGTATACCTCCTCTCCATTTATTTATTTTTTTGAAAATTTCGGAGAGTACATGGCTATCTTTTTTTCCCTTTTTTTTCTTTTTTTTTTCTCATCATCATGCTCCATACTTGTATGAGCACTTTTTTTTCTTTCTTTTTGCATAGCCATGCATCACTCACTCTTTTTTTTAAAGAACTTTGGAAGAAGAGGCATAAATGACATGAAGTATTTATTTTGTGGAATGTGGATGAAATGAATGATAAATGAGGAATGCTAACTTCCTGTGTAGAAGTCAAGCATTGGTGGGTGTATGTGGAGTGTATGTGATCTTGACCATAAAGTATGAAAAGCATTTCACGAGGGTCACAAAACTTGACAACGCTCAATGTATTGACAAGCAGCGTATCTAGCAAGCTAATCATGAAAGATCAACCTATGGCTCTAGTGGGAATAAAAATATCAATGAGGTGTTTAGCATCGTTGTATATTTTTTCTTTTTATAAAATTCCCAAGTGTGCAACATGAAGAGCAGGATTTCTATCATCAGACTATATCTCATTCATCAATTACCTAGATAACATGGGGTCTCTATTGGATATGTCACCTCAAGCAACAAGTAATGAGCTAAGAATAAGAAGCATGCATGTTATTTTCAAGGAGACCATGAACTCTTATTGTACCATCCCTAGCTTGAGTTTAATTATCTTTGATATTTTAGAATTGATAATCAAATTAAACACAAGATAGAATGGATGTCCAAAGGAAAAATTGTGCAAACCTGCGCTCTTTATAAAACAGAGGATGATTCATGGTAGAGGTGGTTCAGCCGAACTGGAGGTTTGGCTGACCCCTCATTGATTCTGACTGCATCAATTTTCCTTGTATAGTTCGTCATGGCTCATCACTTCTGGGGTGATCTTGCTTTGGTTACTGTTAACAACCAAATTTGCTAACCTGAGTATCGGATATGAAGATTAGATCGAAGCGGAATCCAAGACAAATATCGTTCTGGAAACAGAGCAAGAATCGGATTAAGTTAATGTGCTTTATATGGATTGCCACACATGGATTGAGTCAAGGAAAGGCAATTGTATCGATTAGTTAGGATATTTGATGTAATTTCCTTAGAGATAAGTTTAGGCAAAAGTCTGCCGCAAAGACTTATGGTATATTATAGTTTGTTAGAGATAAGAGTCGTGTCCGACATGGACATATTTTGTAATCTCGGGTATAAATAGACCCCGAGCCCCATGTAATAAACACACAATCAATACAATCTCAGCGAATCGCCACCCTTTTACTTTCTTTTTGTTTCGACGAGTTCTTGCCTTCGGATTAGGTTGCATCAGTTTCGATCTTCAACTAGAGGTAAAACTTGTTATGGCAGCTTGTGTTCTCGAGATTAGTGCTTCTATCATTATGATACTCTAATCTTGTTTATGTAAGTTGTCGAGTTATCATATATTTTATATAATCTTTGACAATATTATTATTTAACCTTCAACCGGCTAACATCTATTGTTAGAAGATAGCCAATTAAGTTAAATATCAACGTTGGCTTAGATTATATAGGGTATCTACCATCCTATGGAACAATCAATGGCTTGATTATCTAGATATTGTCTTTCTTTTCATACTTATGGCTGCATCAGTTGTTTGATCTTATAAGTCGTGATTAGAACTCCAATCTCTAGCATGTTTTTGGTTGCCGATTAGGGTTTCATCGGAGTTTCAGCCGATCTTACCTGATTTAGCCTTATATTTTATGTGCTTAATTGATATGATAGATCTGCCCTTTATGTTGAGATCTTACTGTTTTTAGGTATATTAAGCTTCTTGTTTGATATATTTTGCTTGCTTTAATATCTTAATATAGAGTGGTATCGGAGTATTAGCCAATACGTGCTAGATCTACCTTATCGGCTATGCTATAGACGTCTATAATCTTCTTGGTAATATATATTTTGATCCAAGTGATTTCTATTGTCTCGGCATAGCGTCTGATCTATCCCAATCACTTGATTTAAATATATACCGACACCAAGATTGTATACTGTTAATATCTACAGCCGATCGAGTAGATTTAGTTCTTTATTATTTATTCATGATTACCGATCGATGCATATATGACATCGGCTCAAAGATAAATGATATGTCATCGGCTATTAGCCGATCGGCTATCGTTTATGGATTTATCCACGGTTTCCTTGTCTTTATTTCTTGTTGATTGCAGGATCAAATCAACTGGCACGCTCATAGATCTAAAAGCAAGTTTTCCTGGACCTGCACTGGAGTTAAGTAGATCTCCCAGGCCTCGTGTTTTTCGCATCAACATGCTTTTGGCACGCCTAGTGGGTCTTGATTCGAAGTCAGAGATGGCACCAGAAAAAAAATCCTCACCGTCGATGGGCAAGTCGAAAGATCTTTAAAACAAGCCTCCATATCCAACTAGGGCTGAAGTTCATGAAGGAAACATCATTCCAATTAGACTGGACAAATTGTCGGCTGAACATAGGCAGGAGCTTGAACAAATGATGAGCAGTGTGAAGGACAACTTCATGAATTCATTCGATGAAACCCGTCAAGGAACAGTTGTCCAGAAATACAAACTGAAAGTAATTGCTGCCGATGAAGCCAGTTCAAGCACAACCCAAGAAGATAAAGGCATTGCTGGTGAATCAGGTGACAAAGGTGGTGGTTTTCAGGAGGGAATGGTCGAAGATCTTGGTCCGGATGGCAATGGATTACAACCGCAGTTCAACAATTTCCAGGACAGGATCGACTACGCGGTGCAACATGCTTTGATCAACCATTCAGGAGTCTTGGTGAATACCTTAACTAACATGGTAAAATCAGGGGTTGATGGCACAATAGCTGAGCATCAAGTTACGGGGCCAGTATATTTGCTAGGTTGTGTTTTTCCAAATTACAAACCTTTGGTTACAGGCAACCAATAGGGTTCTTCTAACGCACCACCAACACAGTCGATGCACCAGCTGCGGCTTCTGCTCCAGCTGCACAGGTTGCACCATCATCGGCACCAAGACAAATAACCAATCCTAGGCTGTTGACCAGAGAACAGCCACAGCATGGTGGACAAAACATCAATCGGCTAACCCAGGAGCAGGTGGCTGCTATGTTCTTGCCAAATCCACCAACTGCCGATCCAGCGCTGCCGAACCAGCATACGCCACCAAGACAGCAGATTACCCAGCCGATTCAGCAGCAAACCTTACTAAATGCATCGGCTAGGATGAGGACACCTGATAATCAGCTAAGGCAGCATGTTGTAAATCGAGTTATCCCTGAGCACTTGGTTCATAATGTGCAGCCAGATCAGTCAGTGATACCTCAAGTTATACCTGAACATTTGGTGCGTAACATCTATCCGAATACTCAGAACTACAATGGGGGTCACTTAAATTATCATTACCAGCCTCCTTCACCTCATGTGCATCAAGGGGGGTCACCTCAGCCTTAGTTTGCTCCCCAGTTTAATCAGTTTAAGCCAATATCACAGCAAACACAAGGGGAACCTCAGCAGAGATAGTGGGCCGATATGATTGCAGATGTGATGAGGGAGCAATTTGGGCTTAAGCCGAAGGATACTGGGAACTTGTATCGGCATCCATATCCTGAGTGCTTTGAGAGAATTCCATTACCTGCCCGATACAAGGTGCCAGACTTCTCAAAATTTTCAGGGCAATATAACGTTTCTACCTATGAGCATATCAGCCGATTCTTAGCTCAGTGTGGTGAAGCATCGGCTGTTGACGCCTTGAGAGTTAGGCTGTTTCCTTATCCTTGTCCGGATCGGCTTTTACTTGGTTTTCTTCTCTACCATACAATTCTATCAATGGTTGGGCCGATTTGGAGAAACAGTTTCATAGCTATTTTTACAGTGGAGTTCACGAGATGAAACTGTCCGATTTGACAGCCATTCGACACAGGCATGATGAATCTGTACAGGATTATATCCAGAGGTTTAGAGAGACAAGGAATAGGTGCTACAGCTTGGCTTTAACAGATTCCCAGTTAGCCGATTTGGCTTTTCAGGGTTTGATAGCTCCGATTAAAGAGAAGTTTTCATCCCAGGAGTTTGAGAGCTTATCTCATCTTGCGCAAAAAGTGACTCTGCATGAGCAAAGATTTGCCAAAGCTAAGAAGAACTTTAAAAAGATCAACCATGTGTATCCTTACATGTATGGTTCTGATGATGAAGATGATGACTCCGAAGTGGCAGTAGCCGAATGGGTCAGAAGCAAGAAGGTGGTACAATGCCATGGGTCAAGAATTCTGGGAAAGAAGAAAAATATGACTTTGATATCACCAAGGCTGACAAAATTTTCGATTTGTTACTTCGGGAGAAGCAAATTCAACTCCCTGCTGGTCATATAATTCCATCAGCTGAAGAGCTAGGAAAAAGGAGGTATTGCAAATGGCATAATTCTGGTTCTCATTCTACTAATGATTGCAAAGTTTTCAGACAGCAAATCCAGGTGGCCATTGAAGGAGGAAAAATCAAATTCGATGATTCCAAGAAACTGATGAAGGTTGATGGTAATCCTTTTCCTGTCAATATGGTGCATACATCTTGGAGGATAGCCAATGTAGGGAGGAACCGAAATTTTCAGATGAATTCGGCTAGAATTATCAACAAATACCAGAGAAAGTATGACAAGCAGCAGGAGAGGTATTGTGAAGAAGATGATGATGGTTTTGATACACATTGGGACTGCGAGTTTTTCAGATTTTGCTGGAATGAGGGTATGAGATTGCCATCTATCGAAAATTGTCCTGGATGCAGTGATGTTGCAGAATGTTCAAGCTGATCTTACAATAGAAACAATCGGCTGAGGCAAACAAGAGTTCCTGTTCATCAAAGATTGGGCCCGGTAAACCGAGAATATGATCAAGAAGATGATGAGGATAGAAAGGCTCAATGGTGTTCTTCTGGTATCTTCACAAAGAATCAGAAGAGAAGGGTTCAAAGATTGAGGAACAGAGAGCGTTTTGATGAGGTAGAGCAAGAGATCAAATATCGGTTGAAGAGGACAAAGCTGAGGCAAGAGTGGCGTGTTAAGAATCAAGCTGCCATAGCCGATGAAGTCAAAGCCGATGGGGCAAAAAGATTGGCTAAAGGGAAGAGTGTTGTGACTGCATCGGTAAACATGGTTTTTACATTGCCTGCGGAATTTGGAGCCAAACAAGCCGATGTTGATGAAGTCGAGGAAGTTTCGGCTAAGTTGGTTTTGTCACTAGAGAAAGCAGTTTTTGAGAAGCCAGAGGGGACAGACAATCGGCATCTCAAACCATTGTACATTAACGGTTATATCAATGGGAAGCCGATGTCTAAGATGATGGTTGATGGTGGGGCTGCCGTAAATTTGATGCCATGCGCTACATTCAGGAAGTTGGGTAGAAATTCAGAGGATCTCATCAAGACAAACATTGTTCTCAAAGACTTTGGCGGCAATCCATCGGAAACAAAAGGAGTTTTGAATGTGGAACTGGCAGTCGGCAGCAAAACTATCCCTACAACGTTTTTTGTCATCGATGGGAAGGGTTCCTATAGCTTGTTGCTTGGAAGGGATTGGATTCATGCTAATTGTTGTATTCCTTCGACAATGCATCAATGTTTGATTCAATGGTAAGGCGACAGGATTGAAATTATGCCAGCCGACAAGTCAGTTAACGTTGCTAGTGCTGATTTAGCTCTTTGGGAGATGGATGGTATTGATTGCCTGTCTGGAAAAATTTGGGATGGAGATTTTCTAAAAGTGTCCGATCGTGATATACAGCCAATTGAAGATGGAGAGCCCAAATTATTGTTTTGAGGGCGTCGTGGAGGGTTCAAATGTCTACACCAAGGATACGGTAGATGATCTCGATGACAAGCAAGGACAAGGTTTCATGTCGGCTGATGATTTGGAGGAAATTGATATAGGTCCAGGAGACAGACCAAGGCTAACATTCATCAGCAAGAACTTATCTTCAGAATTTAGAACCAAGTTGATAGAGCTCTTGAAAAAATACAGAGATTGCTTTGCTTGGGAATATTATGAGATGCCAGGACTCAGCTGATCGATTGTTGAACATCGGCTCCCTATCAAACCGGGGGTTAGACCATACCAGCAGCCGCCGAGGAGATGCAAAGCCGATATGCTTGAAGCTGTCAAGGCTAAGGTCAAACGTTTATATGATGCTGGTTTTATTCGTCCGTGCCGATATGCTGAATGGGTTTCCAATATAGTTCCAGTTATCAAGAAAAATGGCAAAGTCAGGGTGTGCATTGATTTTCGAGATCTCAACAAAGCTACCCCGAAGGATGAATACCCAATGCCGGTTGCCGATCAGCTGGTCGATGCTGCCTCAGGACATAAGATATTGAGTTTTACGGATGGTAATGCTGGTTACAATCAAATCTTTATGGCAGAAGAAGATATTCATAAAACAGCTTTTAGATGTCCTGGTGCAATCGGCTTGTTTGAGTGGGTTGTAATGACTTTTGCTTGAAAAGTGCTGGAGCTACATATCAACGGCCTATGAATTATATATACCATGATCTAATCGGCTGGTTGGTTGAAGTTTATATTGATGATGTGGTTGTTAAGTGTCACGCCCGGAATTTCTATCCAAAATTCCAAACGCTTACATGTGCGCGAACCCTCGTCCAGGAATCAGCCGAGGCACACAATAACAAATTGGTAATAGAGTACAATTATTACTCTAATTAATAAGCGAATAAAATGTCATTACAGAGGTAGATAGTTCCTCTCAATCAATAAAGATCTAAGCAGCGGAAAATAAGATAAACGGCGCAGACGATTCCACTCCACAGGCAGCTTGACCAGGGCTACACCTAATCCTCCACACCATCAGCATCACTGTAGAACTCCTCCTCTGATGAATGATTGCAAGGTGAGTATATGACATACTCAGCAAGCCACGCAGCAAATATGCAAGTGCACAGGATAACAAAGGATGGCATAGTAGGGTTTCATTTGCATAAACAGCATTTAATAAACATTTCAGAATTTAGTAAAACAGTTGAGTAATAATTAAACAATATTAATCCAACGCTATACAACATACCCCGTTGCATAGGCCCAACCATTCTGAACAACCAATCCCGGCTGCACAGTTCTATCTCCAAACCAGGAATATTCCATTCCAAACCAGGAGCTAATCAAATTATTACCAGTCATAGTATCTTTTATTATGATGAGAGGTGTGAGACTAATCACGAAAGACATTGTTAGACCCGCCCATAACCGCGGGCACGGCTATTCGAATAGTTTTACTCTGACCAGAGGTGTACCACTGTACCCACAAGACACAGCCCCACGACATGTCACCATGCGCCTTGATACCACCACGGTACCTCAGAAAGGAACTGTGACAGTACCCCTCGCACAACACAATCCACCATAGCGCACCGTTCCTGGATCATAATCACCCCCTTATAAACAAGGCATGGACTCCCCAGCGACCCCCGTGGGCTTATCTCCGCCACTTCTCAGTCTGGTGCCCCGCCATGAACCATGCTATACAAAAGGTAAAGCCGTTGCCCACGCTGGCTTGTGGTTGGCACGGTTAATGTTTCACAACCGAAACTCGTGAACCGGTCCTTAATTGTCATGAGCACGACCATCAAAACCATGTGCTCACAACCCACCATTATCAGGTTTTAGTTGGCAAATTAATTAATTTACCAATCATGATTAACCATCATGAGTCATCATTAAGCCATCATTAAATAATAGTGAGTCATAAGTTATCCCAATAGTGTGCTAAAGTTTCTAAGCATGGCTAAGCAATCACATCTAATATCTAGCTGAAACAATATAAAGCTCAACTAGTCAATTTATAAGAACCCAAGGTATCAAGGAATAAAGTAATCAAGAACAAAAGGGCTATAACAAACAATAGGTTAATTCCACCCAATGACATTCGAAAATAAATGCAATAGTTGAATAGAAACAATAGCTTTAAATGGGATCAACATGCTCAAAGGGGTTGTTTGGGATCTGTGTGACTTGCCTTGCTGGCCTTGGAACTCTTCAAATTCTTCTCCTGCGAAAATGGACTCCCCGGAAACGTCGGAATCTAAACAAAAAAGAGCAAAACACCAAAACAGCACATAAACAAGCATGAACAGTACATGTGGATATTTTTAACATGTAGATCTCAATTTTAGAAAAATTTAGAGACTTGAACCAACTAAATCCGAGCTAAGATGAATTAGTTATGAATTTTTAAAGATTAAATCGGATTAAAACACTTATATGGATTTTAATTGAATTATGACGCAATAATGAATTATTTTTGAAAAGGAAAAGAGGATTTATTGCGTCAGCGGCTAGGGTTTGCGGTGGACCGGGTGCACGGCGACGGTTCACGAGAACGGACGGCCGAGATCGATCCATCCAAAACGAACGGCCGGGATCGATCGGTCCACAGCCAGACCACAGCGGTCGGCACCGATGGCGTCAGCGGTGACGTCACCTCCGGCGGCGACCGAACCGCGCGAGCTCGCCGGCGAATGACGGCGCGGCGGCGCGAACGGAGAGCACCTACGGGTAGCGGACGGCACGGCGAACTCACCGGTGACCAAAGAAACGGCGGAAGAACAACGGTCGGCGACAGCGGCGAAGAAGAAGCGGCGGCGACCTCCGGCTTGACGACGGCGACGATGTTCCGGCGGTCGATAGCGACGGCGGAGGGGCGGACGAGGACGGCGACGCGACGGCGACCACGACGGCGGCCTTCCCGAGCGACGGCGACGACTGGAGCGACGGCGGCGCACGGCTGGAGCGGCGGCGGCGACGGCGGCGCTAAGCTACACGGTGCTAGAGCTCTACCGGCGACGAGAGGCGAAGGCGAGGGTGGCGACGGGTAGCGGAGACACCGGGGATCCTTTTAAAGGGGCAAGGAGGCGGCGGCGAAGGCCCACGGCGACCGGCGACGCGAAGGAAAGGTTAGGGTTCGGGAGAGAGAGACGAATCCGATTCGAGATCGAATCCACGAATTTCCAAAGCGATTTAGATAAAGTTCCAAAGAGAAAAGGTAGAGGAGGTCCCGAAGATCATTTCCCCTCTATTGATTTCATCGGAAACGGAAAGGATCGGCCGGATTTGGAAGGAGACGACGGCGGCGCAACGCTAGGGTTTCGGGCGGCGGCGGCGCGAGGAAGACGATGACCCTGACAGGCGGGCCCCACCTGTCAGCGGGCGGACGCGCGCGAACGGCGGCTGCGGACTAGGCCGACTTGGGCCGAGGAGGAGAGAGAGAGGGTTTTGGGCCGACTTTCGGCCCAAAGCCAAAAGAGACTTTTTGAAACTTTTTCCAATTTAAATTATTCATGAAATGCAATTCCATTTATTAAAAATACTTCCTTAGCTCAAATAAATCCCAGAAAAATCTAGGAATTATAGAATTAAGCAAAGTATTTAATAAAATTTTATCTGGCCCCATTTTATATTGGAATTTATTATTTAAAATTAGATCTTCTCTTCTAGGCTTTTAAAATCAATTCTAATAATTCCAATTAAACAACAATTTATATATTTGAAAATTTTAGGATGTGACAAACCTACCCCCCTTAAACAGAATCTCGTCCTCGAGATTCGGAAGAACTGGCGAACAGATGCGGATTAGCTGACTTCAATTTATCTTCTCGTTCCCAAGTTGATTCTTCTTCCGAGTGATTACTCCATTGAACTTTACAAAAACGGATCACTCGATTCCTGGTTCTTCTCTCATCTGTTTCCAAGATACGGATCGGTTTCTCAATATAAGTCAGATCCTCTTGGACTTCTATCTGTTCAAGATTAGCTTCTTCGGTTGGTACCCTTAAACACTTTTTCAATTGCGACACATGGAACACATTATGGACTCCTGTTAGAGATTGAGGTAACTCCAACTGATAAGCGACCTCTCCTCTTCTACTGACAATCTTGTAAGGTCCCACGAAACGCGGTGCCAATTTTCCTTTAGTGTGGAAACGATGAACTCCTCGAAGAGGCGTGACACGAAGGTACACATAATCTCCTTCATCAAAACTTAGATCTCTACGACGACTGTCGGCATAACTCTTATGACGGGACTGGGCCACACGCAATCTTTCTTGAATGATTTTTACCTTTTCTTCTGCTTCCCTTAGGATATCAGTCCCAAAAACCTGACGTTCTCCCGTTTGATCCCACAAAAGCGGAGTGCGGCACTTCCGACCATACAGCGCTTCGTGAGGAGCCATCTGAATACTAGCTTGATAACTGTTATTGTACGAGAATTCTGCATAAGGTAAATTCTTATCCCAACTTCCACCGAAGTCTAAAGCACAAGCTCTCAACATGTCTTCTAAAATCTGGTTTACCCTTTCGGTTTGTCCGTCTGTCTGAGGATGATAAGCAGTACTAAGGTTCAACTTAGAACCCATCTCTTCTTGAAGTTTCTTCCAAAATTTTGAAGTGAATTGACTTCCCCGATCAGACACTATTTTCTTAGGGACGCCATGCAAACACACAATCCTTGCCATATACAATTCCGCCAACCGACTTCCGGAATATGTTGCCTTTACTGGAATGAAATGAGCCACTTTGGTAAGTCTGTCGACTATCACCCAAATAGAGTCGTGGCCTGATGATGTTCTGGGTAGACCAGTGATGAAATCCATACCGATTTCCTCCCACTTCCATTCTGGTATCTTTAAAGGCTGCAACAAACCTGCGGGTTTCTGATGTTCTGCCTTGACTCGCTGACAAACATCACATACTGCTACGTATTCTGCGATTTCACGCTTCATACTTGCCCACCAAAATCTTTCCTTGAGATCCTGGTACATCTTGGTACTACCAGGGTGAATGGAGTACAAAGTATCATGAGCTTCCTTCAGGATTGCATCTTTTAAACCTTTGTTGTCTGGGACGCAGATTCTCTCGCCCAACCATACAGTTCCTTGCTCATCTTCCAAGAAACCGATAGCTTTTCCTCTTCTCATATTCTTCTTAATTTCTTGAATATCGGGGTCATTAATTTGGGCTTCTCTAACCTGATCGATTAGCGTGGGCTTTGCTTCTAAGGCTGCAACAAAACCTCTACTAACAATTCCCAAATTTAATCTTTCAAAATCCTTACATAACTCCAATGGCAACTGTCGTCCTTCCGTAACATTGCAATAGCCTTTCCTGCTAAGAGCATCTGCTACAACATTAGCCTTTTCCGGGTGATAATGAATTCCCATGTCATAATCCTTAATTAATTCCAACCATCTCCGTTGTCTCATGTTCAGATCTGGCTGAGTAAAGATATACTTTAAACTCTTGTGATCGGTGTACACCTCTGTACGAGTACCGAAAAGATAATGACGCCAAATTTTCAACGCATGAACCACTGCAGCCAACTCAAGATCATGAGTAGGGTAGTTCTTCTCATGCGGGCGTAACTGACGAGATGCATAGGCAACCACCTTCCCATCTTGCATCAGAACACAACCTAAGCCAAGCTTAGATGCATCGCAATACACTTGGAAACCCTTCTTTGGATCAGGTAAAATTAAAATAGGAGCTGATGTTAAGCGATTCTTCAACTCTTGAAAACTCTGCTCACATTCTTCTGACCACTTGTACTTTACATCGTTCTGAAGCAGTCGTGTCATGGGCTTAGCAATCTTGGAGAAATTCTCTATGAACCTCCGGTAATAACCTGCAAGACCCAGGAAACTGCGAATCTCTGAAACTGTCTTCGGTTGTTTCCAGTTGGTTACGGATTCCACATTACTAGGATCAACGGCAACTCCTCCGGCTGAGATGACGTGACCAAGGAACTTCACTTCAGACAACCAAAATTCACATTTGCTAAACTTGGCATACAACTGATGTTCTCGCAGCTTCTCTAGTGCAAGGCGAAGATGTTCTTCATGCTCTTCTTTTGTTTGGGAGTAGATAAGAATGTCATCAATAAAGACCACCACGAACTTGTCTAGGTATTCTATAAACACCTTATTCATTAAGTTCATGAAGAAAGCGGGGGCATTGGTAAGTCCAAAAGACATAACAGTACATTCAAACAATCCATACCTAGTGGTAAAAGCCGTCTTAGGTATATCCTCTTCTTTAATCCTCAACTGGTGATACCCTGATCGAAGATCTATCTTGGAGAAAACGGTGGCACCTTTAAGCTGATCAAACAAATCATCAATTCTGGGCAGCGGGTACTTATTCTTGATAGTCACATTATTTAATGCACGATAGTCCACACACATCCTCTGGGTATGATCTTTCTTCTCCACAAAAATAACTGGAGCTCCCCATGGAGATGAACTCGGTCTGATGTATCCCTTTTGAAGCAAATCGTCGACTTGCCTTTTGACTTCTGCCAACTCATTGTCTGCCATTCTGTAAGGTCTCTTATGGATCGGAGTTGTTCCGGGTATCAGATCTATTCTGAATTCAATATCTCTCTTAGGCGGCATACCAGGTAAATCGTCCGGGAACACGTCCGGGTATTCCTGTACTACGGGAATCTCTTCCAAAGCCATTTGGTTCAGACTTGACCTTAAAGACTCAGAGGACAGTGCATGAACTGTTACAACTCGACCATCATTGCTGGTGAGAGTTACTTTTCTGTTGGCACAGTCTATCACACCTTTATACCTGACTAACCAGTCCATCCCTAGGATGACATCAAGATCTTTGGATTCTAACAAGATAAGATTGGCCAGGAATGGCACTTCTTGAATTTCTATACTGACAGAGGGGCTACGTTGCAAAGAGAGTGCTTGATTACTCGGGGTACTAACCATCAAAGGACGTCTAAGATCTTCTACTTCCATCCCATGATTTTCCGCAAAACTCATAGATAAAAATGAATGTGTAGCACCAGAATCAAAAAGCACTGTTGCAGGAACTGAGTTAACAAGGAACGTACCTAAAATTACATCTGGAGCACCTTGAGCTTCTGCAGCAGCAACATGATTGACACGAGCCTTTGGCGTAGGTGCGGTAAAGTTACTCTGGGTAGGGACAATCTTCGCGCGTCGGGGCTTCGGACACTTGTCAGAGTAATGTCCTGGTTCACCACAGTTGAAGCATACTCCGGGCTTGCTGCCTTGCTCCTTCTTGGCAGGCTGTTGTTGTGTTGGAGCTGCCACAGGACGTGGAGCTTGATTTCGGATGTTGTTGCCAGCATTGTTGCTGAAGAACTGACGCTGCGGACGAACAACAGACGAAGAACCTCCTTGTGGCATGGACTGGGGTCCTAAAGTAAGACGCGGCCTCTGACTATTCCCCTGTTGTGCCTTGAAGTGAGCAATCCGACGTTTCTTCTGCTCCATGCGGTTGTACTTGTCCTCCTGTCGAATAGCCTTATCCACTAACTTCTGGAAATCATGGTAATCCCCAGTCATGAGTGGGTAAGAAAGCTCATCATTAAGTCCTTCCAAGAACCTCTCCTGGCGCTCTTCATCAGTGCGCACATCTTCCGGAGCATAACGAGCCAGACGATTGAACTCGTGCAGATACTCGGTGACCGTGCGAGATCCTTGGGTGAGCGACCTAAATTCTTTCTTCTTGAGAGACACCACTCCCGATGGTATATGCGTCTTCCGGAAAGCAGCGGTGAATTCAAGCCAAGAGATAGGTTCAGCAGTAGTCCTGTTAAGGCGGAAGTGATCCCACCACTCAGAGGCAGGGCCATGCAGTTGGTGTGATGCAAATGAGACCTTCTCCTGATCGGTGCACTGAAGCAAATCCAACTTCTTCTCTATGGCGTGCAGCCAATCACCAGCTTCCACAGGATTAGTGGTGCTAGAGAAAGTGGGCGGCCTCACACGAAGAAATTCTGCTAACTTGTTCTGGGGAGGTGCGTGGTTATTTCCCTGATTCTGCTGGTTCTGGAGTTGCTGCATCATCATGTTCATAAGCTGTGCCTATTGAGCCAGGACTTGAGCAAGTGTGGGATTCTCTCCATTGTTGTTGTTGTTGTTGTTGGGGCCATTCCCGTTGCTGCGAGTGAGCACCATCTGGCACAGGCAAGAGCATAAGAAGAGAAACCGGGAAAAACTACTTAGGACAGAGAATTTATTTTTCCACTAACTTAACTTTTATTGATCTTAACTGAGTTTCATTATTACAAAACTGAAGACTCTCTCACACCACTAAACTCACCAACTACCTAACACTCGAAAGCAAACAAACGCATGCACTTACATCCCACCACTGATGTAAACCACATGCAGGACCCACACACACAACCAAACTTAAAACAAGCAAACTAACACAACGATCTAGGACAACAGCTTGACAGGGAACTCTAGGTCTTACGGGCATCGGAGTTGATTGAAGGCTCGTTCGGCTCGTCTTCATCATCTTGAGTGGCTCCCCACTCGACCTTTGAATGGGTGCGCTTCGATTCTTCTCCTTCATCATCACTTATATTGACGACCGGAGGATCTGCTAGGGCTGGGGTAACTTCTTTCTCCACCACACGGACCTTTGGCGCCAATTGGTAGCGAGGGATGAATAGAGCTCTCTTCCTTGCGGTAAGACGAACCCTGGCCTTCTGCGGCGGTGCTTCTCCCTTCAATGCGGCTAGTTCCTTCTCCAAACGATCCACCTTGTCTTCTAGCTTGCAAATCTTTCCACGATTCCGGTCTTCACGATCTTGAGCTGCTAGTACAACCTCCGCGCGGGTCTCATCCATAGCCCACAGCATCTCAACCAGATGCCTTGTGGTAGCATCATTCTCAATCCCCTCAGTCTCAAGGTAGCTGCCACGGTCACTTCCCTGGGGTTGGCGAGGATGGTAGCGATACTCAGTGTCGGCCAACTGATCACTGTAGCGATCGCGGAGCTCTCCTATGGCGATCCTTGCCACCTCCTGACATGCATGAATATAATTTCCCCCTCCAGCTTCGAACATCACTGATGGGATATCTTCACTATTACTGTTTAAGGTGACTTTGACTCGACACTTCTCTTCATCCCGATCATGAGGAATCTGGGCATACATAGGGGCAGTCCCAAATCCTATGGCAAAGGACATCGTACGCAACTCCTGGACAAATCCCTCAACACCAAACAAGTACTCAGGCTTGTAGTGCGGCATCTAAAGACAAGTGAAAGGAGGGAGTTAAGACGTTTGTCCAATTAATAGCACAAGTTTTTGGATTAATTTGAATAAATTTAGAAAATCAAAGTAAAAGATAAGTAAATAAAGTAAACCAAGCTTGCAAGATAAGTTGAAACAGTTGGAAACAGGATCACAAATTTTGCACTTTTGAACAACAGGTTTCAAAATAAAAGAAAAGTTATCAACCTGCTAAATTTATTTCATTGTAACAAGATAAAACAATGTTGTAAAACTTTTGCTGGTAAATGAGTCATTAGTACAGTAATAGATGTACGGTACTAATAACACAGGATTAATAATAAATAAATTTTTAAATGAGAACAATTAAAGGAATTATAAACTGCATGTGCCATTTGTTTGGTTTAATTAAAAGAGAAAGAGAGGAGAATAGTTCTATTTTTCCAATATTTTTAGAGGGCTTCTATGGGTAACCATTTGGCATAACCTAGGGTCAAGGAGGCTCTGATACCAACTTGTCACACCCGGAATTTCTATCCAAAATTCCAAACGCTTACATGTGCGCGAACCCTCGTCCAGGAATCAGCCGAGGCACACAATAACAAATTGGTAATAGAGTACAATTATTACTCTAATTAATAAGCGAATAAAATGTCATTACAGAGGTAGATAGTTCCTCTCAATCAATAAAGATCTAAGCAGCGGAAAATAAGATCAACGGCGCAGACGATTCCACTCCACAGGCAGCTTGACCAGGGCTACACCTAATCCTCCACACCATCAGCATCACTGTAGAACTCCTCCTCTGATGAATGATTGCAAGGTGAGTATATGACATACTCAGCAAGCCACGCAGCAAATATGCAAGTGCACAGGATAACAAAGGATGGCATAGTAGGGTTTCATTTGCATAAACAGCATTTAATAAACATTTCAGAATTTAGTAAAACAGTTGAGTAATAATTAAACAATATTAATCCAACGCTATACAACATACCCTGTTGCATAGGCCCAACCATTCTGAACAACCAATCCCGGCTGCACAGTTCTATCTCCAAACCAGGAATATTCCATTCCAAACCAGGAGCTAACCAAATTATTACCAGTCATAGTATCTTTTATTATGATGAGAGGTGTGAGACTAATCACGAAAGACATTGTTAGACCCGCCCATAACCGCGGGCACGGCTATTCGAAGAGTTTTACTCTGACCAGAGGTGTACCACTGTACCCACAAGACACAGCCCCACGACATGTCACCATGCGCCTTGATACCACCACGGTACCTCAGAAAGGAACTGTGACAGTACCCCTCGCACAACACAATCCACCACAGCGCACCGTTCCTGGATCATAATCACCCCCTTATAAACAAGGCATGGACTCCCCAGCGATCCCCGTGGGCTTATCTCCGCCACTTCTCAGTCTGGTGCCCCGCCATGAACCATGCTATACAAAAGGTAAAGCCGTTGCCCACGCTGGCTTGTGGTTGGCACGGTTAATGTTTCACAACCGAAACTCGTGAACCGGTCCTTAATTGTCATGAGCACGACCATCAAAACCATGTGCTCACAACCCACCATTATCAGGTTTTAGTTGGCAAATTAATTAATTTACCAATCATGATTAACCATCATGAGTCATCATTAAGCCATCATTAAATAATAGTGAGTCATAAGTTATCCCAATAGTGTGCTAAAGTTTCTAAGCATGGCTAAGCAATCACATCTAATATCTAGCTGAACCAATATAAAGCTCAACTAGTCAATTTATAAGAACCCAAGGTATCAAGGAATAAAGTAATCAAGAACAAAAGGGCTATAACAAACAATAGGTTAATTCCACCCAATGACATTCGAAAATAAATGCAATAGTTGAATAGAAACAATAGCTTTAAATGGGATCAACATGCTCAAAGGGGTTGTTTGGGATCTGTGTGACTTGCCTTGCTGGCCTTGGAACTCTTCAAATTCTTCTCCTGCGAAAACGGACTCTCCGGAAACGTCGGAATCTAAACAGAAAAGAGCAAAACACCAAAACAGCACATAAACAAGCATGAACAGTACATGTGGATATTTTTAACATGTAGATCTCAATTTTAGAAAAATTTAGAGACTTGAACCAACTAAATCCGAGCTAAGATGAATTAGTTATGAATTTTTAAAGATTAAATCGGATTAAAACACTTATATGGATTTTAATTGAATTATGACATAATAATGAATTATTTTTGAAAAGGAAAAGAGGATTTATTGCGTCAGCGGCTAGGGTTTGCGGTGGACCGGGTGCACGGTGACGGTTCACGAGAACGGACGGCCGAGATCGATCCATCCAAAATGAACGGCCGGGATCGAGCGGTCCACAGCCAGACCACAGCGGTCGGCACCGATGGCGTCAGCGGTGACGTCACCTCCGGCGGCGACCGAACCGCGCGAGCTCGCCGGCGAACGACGGCGCGGCGGCGCGAACGGAGAGCACCTACGGGTAGCGGACGGCACGGCGAACTCACCGGTGACCAAAGAAACGGCGGAAGAACAACGGTCGGCGACAGCGGCGAAGAAGAAGCGGCGGCGACCTCCGGCTTGACGACGGCGACGATGTTCCGGCGGTCGACAGCGATGGCGGAGGGGCGGACGAGGACGGCGACGCGACGGCGACCACGACGGCGGCCTTCCCGAGTGACCGCGACGACTGGAGCGACGGCGGCGCACGGCTGGAGCGGCGGCGACGACGGCGGCGCTAAGCTACACGGTGCTAGAGCTCTACCGGCGACGAGAGGCGAAGGCGAGGGTGGCGACGGGTAGCGGAGACACCGGGGATCCTTTTAAAGGGGCAAGGAGGCGGCGGCGAAGGCCCACGGCAACCGGCGACGCGAAGGAAAGGTTAGGGTTCGGGAGAGAGAGACGAATCCGATTCGAGATCGAATCCACGAATTTCCAAAGCGATTTAGATAAAGTTCCAAAAGGGAAAAGGTAGAGGAGGTCCCGAAGATCATTTCCCCTCTATTGATTTCATCGGAAACGGAAAGGATCGGCCGGATTTGGAAGGAGACGACGGCGGCGCGACGCTAGGGTTTCGGGCGGCGGCGGCGCGAGGAAGACGACGACCCTGACAGGCGGGCCCCACCTGTCAGCGGGCGGACGCGCGCGAACGGCGGCTGCGGACTGGGCCGACTTGGGCCGAGGAGGAGAGAGAGAGGGTTTTGGGCCGACTTTCGGCCCAAAGCCAAAAGAGACTTTTTGAAACTTTTTCCAATTTAAATTATTCATGAAATGCAATTCCATTTATTAAAAATACTTCCTTAGCTCAAATAAATCCCAGAAAAATCTAGGAATTATAGAATTAAGCAAAGTATTTAATAAAATTTTATCTGGCCCCATTTTATATTGGAATTTATTATTTAAAATTAGATCTTCTCTTCTAGGCTTTTAAAATCAATTCTAATAATTCCAATTAAACAACAATTTATATATTTGAAATTTTTAGGATGTGACATTAAGTCAAAGGAAATAGAGGGCCATATAGCCGATTTGAGGAAGGTTTTCGAGAGAACTAGAAAATATGGCTTGAAGATGAACCCGACAAAGTGTGCTTTTGGTGTATCGGCTGGCCAGTTTTTGGGATTTCTTATTTATGAAAGGGGGATTGAGGTGATTCAAAGGAGTATTAATGCAATTAAGAAGATCCAGCCTCCAGATGATAAGAAGAAGCTGCAGGAGTTGATCGGCAAGATAAATTTTGTCAGGAGGTTTATCTCTAATTTATCTGGAAGATTGGAACCGTTTACACCTTTATTGAGATTGAGAGCCGATCGACAATTCACTTGGGGGGTAGAGCAACAAAAAGCTTTGGATAATATAAAGGAATAGCTTAGTTCCCCTCCAGTTTTGGTTCCTCCACAAAAGAGGATACCTTTCAGATTATACCTGTCAGCTGGTGAGAAGTCAATCGGCTCGGTATTGATTCAGGAGCTTGAGGGCAAAGAGAGGGCTGTATTTTATTTAAGCTGAAGGCTCTTGGATGCAGAAACAAGGTATTCTCCTGTGGAAAAGTTGTGCTCGTGTTTGTATTTCTCTTTGTCACACCCTAAAAATCTCAAATATATAAATTGTTGTTTAATTGGAATTATTAGAATTGATTTTAAAAGCCTAGAAGAGAAGATCTAAGTTTAAATAATAAATTCCAAAATAAAAGTGGGCCAGATAAAATTTTATTAAATACTTTACTTGATTCTATAGTTCCGAGATTTTTCTGGGATTTATTTGAGCCAAGGAAGTATTAATAAATGGAATTGCACTTCATGAATAATTTAAATTGGAAAAGGTTTTAAAAAGTTCTCTTTTGGCTTTGGACCAAAAGTCGGCCCAAATCTCTCTCTCTCCCTCGGCCCAATCCGGCCCAGGCCGAGCCGCCGCCCGTGCGCGCGCCCTCGCCCGCTGACAGGTGGGGCCCACCTGTCAGTCTTCGTCTTCCTCGCGCCGCTGCCGCGCCCGAACCCTAATCGAGCCGCGCCGCCGTCTCCTTCCAAATTCGTTCATTCCTTTCCCGATCCGGTGAAATTGATCCCCGCGATCCACTCTACCTTTTCTCTTTTGGAATCGTCGGCTAAAATCGTTTGGAAATCCATGGATTCGATCTCGAATCGGATTCGTCTCTCTCCCCGAACCATAGACCTTCCTTCGCCGTTGCCGGTCGCCGTGGGCCTCCATCGCCGCCTCCTAGCCCCTTTAAAAGGACCCCCGGTGTCTCCGCTACCCGCCGCCACCCTCGCCTTCGCCTCTCGCCGCCGGTAGAGTTCTAGCGCCGTGTAGCCTAGCACCCCCGTCTCCACTGTTCGTCCAGCCGTGCGCTGCCGCTGCTCCAGTCGTCATCGTCGCTCGGGAAAGCCGCTGTTGTGATCGTCAAGTCATCGCCGACCTCGTCCACCCCTCCATCGTTGCTGTAGACCGCCGGAGCACCACCGTCGTCGTCAAGCCGAAGGTCGCCGCCGCTTCTTCCTTGTCGCCGTCGCCGTCCGTTGATCTTCCGCCGCCGTTTTGGTCACCGGTGAGTTCACCGCGTCGCTCTCGTTGGTTCCGTTCGCCTTTTCTTGGTATAGGAAGCGCATGGAGGAGGGTTGACGGGACATTTTGGAGCTAAGAAGACGGAAGATGTTTTGGCCTTGTATTTCTTTTGGCCAAGGATGAGGAGAGATGTTGAGAGGTTCGTGGCACGTTGCACCACTTGTCAGAAAGCTTAGTCTCGTTTTAATCCACATGGTTTGTATAAGCCTCTTCCTATACCTTCTATTCCTTGGGAAGATATTTCTATGAACTTTGTTTTGGGATTGCCTAGGACTAAGAGGGGTAGGGATAGCATTTTTGTTGTGGTGGATCGTTTTTCTAAGATGGCACATTTCATACCATGTCATAAAAGTGATGATGCTATTCATATTGCTGATCTATTTTTTCATGAGATTGTTCGCTTGCATTGTATGATTTCTATTATTGTTTCAGATCGCGATGCAAAATTCGTAAGTCATTTTTGGCACATACACACTATGGAACAAGTTGGGTACAAAGCTATTGTTTTCTACAATAAGTCACCTACAAACAGATGGACAAACGCAGGTAGTCAACCATACTTTGGGTACCCTGTTGAGCGCTATTTTGAAGAAACATTTGAAGATGTGAGAAGAATGTTTGCCTCATGTGGAGTTTTCATACAATCGGGCAAGACATTCTACTACCAAGGTAAGTCCTTTTCAGGTAGTATATGGTTTCAACCCTCGTGCTCCTATTGATATCTTGCCTTTACCTACTAGTGAGAAGGTTCACAATGATGCTAAGGCACGTGTTGAATTTTTTTTGAAAATGCATGAGACAACTAAGCACAATATTGAAAAGATGACTGAAAAGTATAGAATTGCTAATAGTAAAGGTAGGCAAGAAATGAAGCTTGAACCAGGTGATTTAGTTTGGTTGCACTTGAGAAAGGATAGATTTCCAGAATTGAGAAAGTCTAAGTTGATGCCTCGCGTGGATGGTCCTTTCAAAATTGTTGAGAAGATTAATGATAATGCATATAAACGTGAGTTGCCTCCCGAGTTTGGGGTTAGTCCCACGTTTAACATTTCAGATTTGAAGCCATACTTGGGGAGAAGAACATGAGCTTGAGTCGAGGATGACTCCAATTCAGGAGGGGGAAGATGATGCGGACATCACTCCTTCAACAATCCTTCAATGGTCATTCAAGGACCGATAACAAAAGCTCGCGCGCGACGATTGAATTTAGAGATGAGCTCGTACCTATGTTCTTCTTGGTACAAATTTGAGAATAGATTGCTACCTAATCATTATATTGTGATTAGGAACAATGGAGGGGACAAGGAGACACTTAGAGAAGGACTTAGAATCATCAAGGTGGAGGCCCAAACCAAGTCAACCTCGAGTGCAACTCGGAGTCCAGGACCAGTCTGCACTAAAACGGGCGACCAGGTCGCATACGTGCTTGGATTGGGGCATTCTTTACATGTATGGAAAAGGTAAGAAGATAACCTTTCCAATGGATTTGGTCCCATGTCCAAATTCTTTCCGAGTCAACAGGAATCAATCGAACAAGCTGGCATCTAGAATCTGTTCCGGTGCTGCATCACCGTATTTGGGCCTTTGGGCAATGTATCGTGTTGGAGCCCATTAGGGTTGCGCCAAGGGTTTGTTGCACGACCCAAACTCTATATATCAGTACCGGCCGTCATCTTTATGGTTTGGGTTTTGCTTAGATTATTCTGTCGAGAACAATTTCGCCGCTAGATCGGTTTGTAAGACCCCAACTTGTGAGCTTAATCATTCATTTGCAATTTTGGTTGTATTCTATCTTGTTTCTTATTTGTGTTCTTCGATTGGCAACCATGGATTAGCATTCTCGGCTGTGACGGTCGTTAGCGATCAGTTTCGACCATCAATATTACCAAAATAGAGGAGAACTAGTTATGCTTGTAATGCATATTTATGTTAGAATAATAATATTCCACTAGTGTTTGGATCACTTACCTTTTGCAGAGAATAATCATAAAGTGGAGGAGAATTGACATCAAGTTAGACGACAAATCAATCGGACGATGTCGAGAATCAGACTTATGTATGAATGGGCCAAGAACTCAGAATTGACACGTTGAATTGGGCCAAAATTCACAAGTCTGAAGTGAGCAACAGAAGAGGAGGCCGCCAGCCGAAATTGGGTTGGATTTTGCCGTCCCCTAGTTCGGCCAAACCAACCATGCAGCCGCTGGATGCAGGGTCTTTGATGGACGGCTGGGATTGATCCCCAATGACGGTTGGAGGGTATTACTGACCTTTCCAACCGTCATAGCCATCATTACCTGTCTATTTAAGGAGCTCACTCTCTACATTTCAACACACTCTCTCATATTCTCTCAAGTTTAGTTTAGTGTTCTTAAGCTAGTGGAGTAGAAATAAAATAAAAATCGGAGTCCGGAAGAGTTCGGGTATGGCTCTAGTAGCTCTCCTTTCCTCTTTTGTAAGCTTTGTACTTTATTTAGAATACTCTTCTTTATACATTTCTAGTATTGGAATACTTTCCGAGTATATGAATGCCAACTTTACATTATGTTCATGTTATATTGATTATACTACATAGGTACGGGTATAACGTTTGCCTATGCAATTACTCTATGTCATGACGATGATATTAGAGTAGTATCTGGTAGTTTTGGCGTGGTGTCTAGATTATGGGATATCACTATTTGGTGTTATATGCTGCAGATGAGAGGTGGGCCGCTGATGGTGACAGCTCAGTACGGGTATTCCTCCACGCGTGTATATAATCCTATGTTAATTTCCTAGGGAGGGTACTCCTCCATATTTACCCCGGTTGTATGGTCATAATAGGCTGTCGTAAGGAAAATCGACAATCAGTGGTGGCTTTTTGAAGTACCAGGAGGGCATCAGAAAGAGGGTATTAGCTAGTTAATCGTATAACTAGAATGTATGCATACTATGTATACTGGAAGTATAGGAATAGATTCTTTTCTATTTTCTTTCCACTTAGCTTAGATATTTTAGTATGAGAATGAGTAGCTCCACGCTTATGTGTCACTCTACCCTTTGATTTATCTTAACCCCTGCTTAGACTATGATTATTACAAGTAACATATAAATTATTAGTATGGTTCTCTCTACTATGATCTTCCCACGGAATTAAACAAATACAATACCCTTGGAATACTCTCGGGTGAAAAGCTACAATGGTATATCCGTGCACTTGCGGATGAACCCTGTAACCATAATATACCAGGAGTATTTCTGCGCCATTGCTGGGAATTATATTTCTAGTAATATCGTTAAGAAATACCAACATCGGTGAGGTCATCCGCATTTCGACACGAGTGATAACTAGAGGAGACGTGGTGCTGCGATTGCGGGGCTCAAGAGCGTGTTCGTTCAAGAAGCCAGATCGATTTGTGTCGGTTCTCTGCCAAAATCGTTGTTTATCAAAACATTTCGGAAGATCGGCAACCCTAGTCCACATCATTTTGCCGTGGTTTCATGTGCGGAATCGTGTCTTGTGGGTAAAGTTGTAGACCTCTGATCAGAGTAAAACTATTCAAATTGCCGTGCCCGTGGTTATTGTGCAGTCAACTAGCTCACAATAGATAGCGATGATTCGGGTTGTCGAATATCTGGGCGCGACAAGTTGATCAGAGCTGATCTTGACCGTAGGACAAGCCAAACGGAAAACACATAGAGCCCTCTGAAATTCTCTTCTTCCCCTGGAAATCTCTTATTCCCACATTTTGAAGTGGTCCAGTGAGTCTAAATATATGAGTCTGTTTTCTTTTGAGTTTCTGAGTTTCGTCAAAATATTTTTTTTTCTTTGTGCCTTTTTTATTTTCAAAGAAAATGTGTTTTCGGCTATTTTTTTAAAAAAAAGATTTCGGCAAAAAAAATGTTTCGGTTAAAAAAAGGGGGATTTTTCGGCGGAAAAAAAAGAGAGAGGTTTTGGTATTTTTTTAAAAAAGAGTTTTGGTATTTAAAAAAATTTGGCTGAAAATAGTATTTTAAAAAATATATTTATATATTGCTTTAGTCTTTTGATTTCAGTTTAGTGCTTTTTCTTCCTTTTTGCTTCTAGTTTTAATGCCAGCATCTCATTTCTGATCGGAGTCAGCTTTGTTCCTTCTATCTTCTCTTTAGATGGCCGATTTCCCCCTATTCACCGTGCTGAGCTCGCAAATATGACATTGGTTGCCGGCTACATTGAAGCTTCAGAGTACACAGTTATTGAGCCCCTCAGTGGAGAGTTGCTGCATAGAGTTCGCTTGGAAGTTCATGGTAGTTTGGGCACCCCTCTGCTTAATATGGTGGTTGAGACTTCTAGAGGAACAATAGAGCATGCTTGCCAGGAAGCCGTATATTTGGTGATGACCAGGATTTGAGAGAAGTTTGCTTTCATCTTCGATGGAATTGCTTACCGTTATCATCCAAGCTGTTCAGCAGGAGGCACTGCTAGTACTTTCAGTTCAGCTTCAAGTGAGAATGATACTACTTTTGGTCGCATGAGGACTGTGATGAGAGCGCTTGACAAGATGCACCAGGATCTTCACCGAGCCTCAGAGACGTTGAACGACAAGAAGCTTATTCAAATAGCTTGTTTGCAAGATGAGGTTGATCGTCTCAAGGTCGATAGCGCAACGCTCCAAGGTCGTCCAGCACCAAGAAGAGCCAAAATCCGGACAATGTCGAGGAAGAGGTCTACAGCTCCCATTCGCATGCAGTTGGCGTCCCGCCCCAGTCGATGTCCTAGCCGTCGATCCCGTTCCCGTCCCAGTTCGCGCGTCTTCACAGTTGCCGATGCTCTCCGCCGCCGAAGCCGCAACAGTTAGTGATGCAGTGAAGTGGATCGTGTCAATCTCTAGTAGCAGCAGTTCGAGTGGTGATGAAGAAGACGATGTCGTCTCTGCCGATCATAGGAGCTGTTCCGAGCATTAGGCTTGCTACCCTAGTTTACCGTTTTGTTTACTCATTGCTTGGTAGATTTTTGTGTTTAGGTGTGTTTGTTTGTGGGGTTTAGTTGACAGTCGATACCATGTGCCTATGGTATGACGTTCTACTTAAGGATTTTTTAGTGTGTTTTAAACCAGAGCAGAACAATTACAGTTGAACAATAAATAAAAAAGTAATGAGGTTCCCTAGTAACTGTTTTTCTCCTTCCCTATTTCTCTTCTCGTCTTCTGCTTCAGATGGTGAACACAAGGACTACCCGTTCTGGAAACAATGTCAATGAGGAACAGCTGTTAGGAAATGGTTCAGGAGATATATCAGAGAATCCTCCGCTTGCCTAGACAATAGCAAGACAGACTCAGATAATGACAACCATGATAAATCAGATGCAACAACAGTATCATCAGATGATGCAACATATGATGCAGCAACAGTAGCAGAACCAGCAGCACAATGGTCCCCCTCAGTCCATGTTGCCAAAGTTTCTATGTGTCCGTCCGCTGACTTTCTCGAGCACAAGTAACCCAATGGAGGCTTACGATTGGTTGTACGCCATTGAGAAGAAACTTAATCTACTTAAGTGCACTGATCAGGAGAAGGTTGCGTTTGCCACACATCAGTTGCAAGGTCCAGCTTTAGCTTGGTGGGATAATTAAATGATTACCTGTTCAGCCGGAATAGAAGTTACTTGGGATGAGTTTTGTCGTGTTTTCAGGAAAGCCCAGGTTCCCGATGGAATTGTTGCATAGAAGAAGCGAGAGTTTAGGTCTCTACATCAAGGAAACATGACTGTTACTGAGTATCTGCATGAGTTTAATCGTCTAGCACGTTATGCCCCTGAGGATGTGCGAACCGATGCTGAGAGATGGGAAAAGTTCTTGGCAGGTTTGTATGATGAGTTGACTAACGAGTTGATTTCTAGAGATTATGCTGATTTTGAGAGAATTGTGGACAAAGCCATTCGTCAGGAAGACTAGCGTAACAAAATGGATCGCAAGAGAAAAGCTATACAGTTCAGGAGTCAGCAAGGTGGACAACAGAAGCCCCGCTACGGTCCTGGACAGCACAATGGTCCAACTACTATGATTGTCAGCACAATGGTCCAACTACTATGATTGTTCGACAGCACAGGCCGTATCAGCCAGGAAATTTCAGCCAAGGCAATAGTGGAAATCAGAACAACCGTAATCCCATTCCGCGCCCGCCAATGGAACAGTCTCAAGCTTCGCAGCCCCAACAGCCGAAGGAGTTAGGAGGAAAGCCCCTCACATGTTTCAACTGCGGAGATCCCGGACATTTTGCAGGTAAGTGTCCTAAACGAAAGAGCAATGGACCCAAGATTGTTCAAGCTCGTGTTAATCACGTGTCTACAGAAGAAGCTCAAGCAGCGCTGGAAGTGGTTTTGGGTACGTTCCCTGCGAACTCAATTCCTGCTACAGTTTTTTTTTATTCTGGTGCTACGTATTCATTTATATCCAAGAGATTTGTTGGGGTACACGGGTTAAGAAAAGTGGAACTTAGTACTCCCATGAAAGTTAATACACCGGGAAATAGCTCAACATTAGTTAGTTTTTGTCCCTCTACGATGATAGAAATCCAAGTGTCACCTTTTCTAGCCAATCTTATCCTTGTGGAGTGCAAAGACCTAGATGTCATACTGGGAATGGATTGGTTGACAAAACACAACAGAGTCATTGATTGTGCAAGCCGCACAGTTACGTTAGTTAATGGAAAAGGAGAAGTGGTAGTGATGCAGTCTCCATTAACTCAGAAGAAAGGAGTAAGTTTGAATCAAGTGGAAAGTGAACACCAGGAATAAAGTGATCAAGTTTTGTAGAGTTCAGTGGAGCCATCATTCGGAAGATGAAGCAACTTGGGAGAGAGAAGATGAGTTGAAAGCCACCCATCCCCATCTCTTCACCAGTTCTTCCGAATCTTGAGGATGATATTCTATTTAAGGGGGTAGGTTTGTCACACCCTGAGTTTTACCTTCCCTTAGGTTCCAAATCACTAATAAATGGCTTCAAGAATTTGCTTTGGTTAATCAGGAGAAAAACCCAATTAACAATGCATTTAGTAATCGGAATTGTCAGGGAATTTTTTTTTTCAAATTCTCTTTGCTCTGAAAATCACTAACAGGACCTAAAGAGTAAATATTAGAACAATGGAGGCAGTGTTGCTAAGTAAAAGTGTCAAGCTAATAATTTCTTCCTTTGCTTTTGGTCGTGAATTGTGCCCAATTCACACCCCTCTTGGTCTGCGGTTTCGTTTTGCATGACGAACAATATCCGTTTCCGTTCTTTTCCTAAAATGGCACTGCATTGATTTTCCTTTTCAGGAAAGTCCTAGTCTCCCCTTGTTTCCTTTTTCCTTCCCACTTTCCCCATCAACCGTGCGCCTCCCCCTCCTCCCGTGCGCGCGCCGCCCTCCCCCTTTGCCGAGTCCGATTCCCTCCCCTCCTCTCAATCCTACTCCCCCTAGGACTCCACATTTCCTAATTTAGTCCTCCCCTATATAAGTGATCCCTCCCCTTTTTTTTCCCTTTTGCAACTCAATAGCCTAGCCGCCGCCGTCGCCCTCGCGTCACTGGTGATCCATTTTCCCTCTTGATTGAATTGTTTAAACCCAATGTCAATTATATCCCTGTCTAACATAACCCGTTGTGTCCTCTCTAGCACCGCCTCCATCATCAATCTCGTGCTTGCCGCTGGACTGCCGCCACCGTCGTCGTGCTCCCTCGCTGGTTTTGCTCTACGGTAAGGTTTTCAACCTTGTTTTAGGGTTAGTTTTTCCCCTTGTTTTAGTTGGTTTGAATCGTGCTGCTAAACCCTAGCCGCCGCGCTGCGCCGCCCCGCCTAGCCGCCGCTGTGCCGCTCCGTCTAGCCGAGCTGCCACCGTGCCGAGCCGCCATGCCGCGCCGCCACAGCCATGTTGCCCCGCCTAGACGCCTTGCCGAGCCGCGCCGCTGCCGTGCCGAGCAGCGCCGCCGTCACGATGAGCTGCCGCCTTGCCGTGCCGAGCCGCTTGCCGCCGTTGTGTCATGATTGCGCTTTGCTAGAACCTAGTCGTTGTTTTGTCCCGTTCCTCAGTAGTTGAGTTGTCTAGCCGTAGGTGCAACCCTAGGTTCCTACCGGCTTATTGTTTGCCGTACCAAGGCTTTACCGTGAATCGTGTCTAGCTCGCCGGTTTAGCCGCAGCCATTGTTGAGTCGTTCGCTCGTTCGTTCGAACAAGGTGCTCCCGTGGTTCGTTCATTCGTCCGTGTTGAGTCGTCCTTTAGTTTAGAGCCGTTCAGAGCCGTCAGTTTTGGTTGATCATTTCGATGATCCCCTGTCACGTAGAATCAACTCGTTGAGTCAGTATCTCGTGAGGCTCGCTAGCCAGTCAATCTATCCTTTGATCTTATTTTGTTTTGGGCATTAATCTCTGTCAAATGATTAAGTTTTTTCTGTTATTAGTAATAACACAGAGCATCTTGTAAAATTGATAATTAAATAATATGAGCTCCGTTTTAACACATTCAAATTGCAGTAAATTCACTAAAATGTCAAGAATTCAATAAAATTGGTTTCTTTTGCTGTTTCAGTAGCTTTTTAGCTTGTACTTACTGTGTGCCTTGTTTGTCGTTTAGACTCCAGCAGTTCTGACGCTCCAGTTTATTTTGAAGTGGTTACTGAGGTCTCGTCAGCTCAAGAGCAAGGCAAGTCATATGAATATCATTGATCATATTGAGCCTATTTGCAAAACCCCTGCTTTTCTCTTAAATTTGCATTATTTTATTATGCAATGTGGGATGGAATTTACCAGTACTCAGCCTATGTTTACCCTGATTCATTGATAGCCTAGGATAATAATTTGACTAGATGATTGGTCTAGGGACGCTTAGCCATGCTTGGATCAACTAGCTCACAATGAGATTCACTGTAATATAGTCCTTAATTTTTATGCTGATATTGTGCCATTTTGGCATATGGTTAATTAATTAGATATGCTTTATTGGTGGGTCGTGGGTACATGCATGATTCATTTGGTGGTCGTGCCCATGACAATTAAGGACCGGTTCAAGGGAATCCCTGGAAGATATGCTTGTACTAACCACAAGCCAGATGGGCTCCAGGCTGAATCTTAAGTATTATATTTTCTAGCTAGCACACCATTGGCAAGGGTAGGCGTGATGGAGTATGGATGGGCTGGGGGACGGTCTACGCTGCTTCTGGATTAACCAAGGCATGAGCGGGGACTGCCCATCGCCTTATGGGGATAGGGGTGAAACCGGAGGTGGGTGTACTGGTTAGTGGTGGTTATATGGAGGATTTTGTCACGATTTATCCCTTTGCAGTATCGTGGCGGTACTTGGGGGCATGGTTTCATGTGCGGAATTGTGTCTTGTGGGTAAAGTTGTACACCTCTGATCAGAGTAAAACAATTCTAATAGCCGTGCCCGCGGTTATTGGGCGGTCAACTAGCTCACCGTGATTAATCTCACCTTAATAATTTGACTTCTTGAACTGGTGTAGTTCAGGTGGTTTTGGGTTGGGCCTGTCGCAATGTGGTTTAGCATTGGACAGTGATGATGTTAATACTTCTTAATTATCTATTGTTTTACTATTTTCAACTTATGATTTATAAATGCTGCTTTTAATGCAAAATATCCTATGAGCCAATCCTGTGATTAACCTTGCATCATACCTTCTCCATCGTATGACTTGTCGAACACGGTGGTTGTACTTAGTCTTGCTTTATTTTTCCCAATCCCCCAGAAGCAGAGATATTTTGCATTAAAAGCAAAATATGAAGATTAGGCGTGTGCCAGACGTGTGCCAGACGTCAAGATTTTGCCTGTGGAGTATGGAGGAAGCTTCGCTTCGCTGAGAAGATTAAGTTTAGTTGGTCTTTCGTTTTTCCGCTGCTTTTTTGAGTTTATTTTGTATTTTTGTAAGACGTGGAACTGCATCAAATTGTCACCTGTGTACTCTGGTTGATGCATGGACAGAGGTTAAATGCACATATAGCCGGTGATTTGGGTTGTCGAATCTATGGGCGTGACAAAATCCATTTTCACAAACATACCTATTAAGAGACACACCTTAAAAAATAGGTCTATTTTCGCTGATGGTCCGATTAAGAGGCCTGCCTGCAAGTTTTCACACCCAACCGGTTCATACTTCCTTTATGATTTACTCCCCCGTCCATCACCTCTCCTCCCGAATCTCCTCTCTGTACTCCTCCCCTCCCCTTTCCTCTCCCTACCTCATTTGGCTCCTCTCAGCTCTACCGATGATGGGAGCGTGCAAGCAAGCGCCAACGGGTGGTGGCACTGTCCTCAGGAGCGGCAGGAAGGGGCAACAATGACTAGGGCGATAGTGATGGAGGCAGCGGCCTTAAGGCAGCGGATTAGGCGGCACCACCCTTGGCCGCGGGAGAGGCGGATCCATCACCACCAGGCAGCCCCGCTATGGGATCCGCCTCTGCCGACAACACGATGGGCGGTGACAACAACTGTGCGGCTACGGTAACTACGATGATAGTGAAGGCCTCAAGGGGAGCGGATCCACTGGTCCCAATCTCAGGAGCGACGCTGGTGAAGGAAAGGCAAGGGGTGGCAGTGGAGGTGCAGGATCGACTGCCCGGCCCTGCGACGGGTGGATCTATACAGGGTGGTGAAGGAGTGCTGAGGAGAGGCGGCAATAACTTCCGGTGCAACGACAATGACATTGGACTGCGCTGGCGACAACGACAGTGGGAATGGGAGCACGGGTTTCTAGGTTTTTGATTTTCTGGACTTTTTTTTTTGCAGATGGATGGCATTATGCAAAAAATCTGTTTTCGTACACGGTTCAGCTACCTGTTTGGGAAAATACCGATTTTCACAGACACCTCGGGGCATGTGGGCCTCATAGTCGTTTACAAATTTATGTTTTGACCGCTTGTAAAGATGGTTTATGTATGAGAGAACATGACTCGTAAAACCGTAGATGAGACTATTGCACAAAGTCACTTCCTCTATAAAATTTTGCATTTCAACCCTTAACTATTTGACCATTTTAGTCCCTTTATTAACTAAAAATGTTCAAATTTTACACTACAAACCTTATGGCACTAAGTACTATCATACATGTACCATTTCCTTACCCATGCCCCACTGGCCATTGTCAAAAGCATCACATTTTCGTCACCCTCATCTATCTCCCTCACACAATTACTCTGCTCACCGCACATTGGACACCGATCCCAAATCGCCTACACACTAACACCATCACCATCCCCATTTACTCCAAAGCACAAGCAACGTTGTTGTCCCTTATTGGTGATATGCCCTAGAGGCAATCATTGAGATGATTGTTTCACATACTTTGTCTAGAATTATAATGAAGTGTTCCTTGAGATAGATGACTTACTATTGATCAATGAGTATGTGACTTATTCGTGATACTCTTCATCTAATATGCTACTATTTCTAAATCCTCCTTGATTGTATATCATAGGTGGTATCATGATTCTCAACAAGCATATTGGCTAACTTTAGGTTGTTAAATGCTACTGCACGTAACTAGATTGCTATAAAGGAACTATCTAGGTCTGTTATGATACATGTAGTGAGTGTACACGAACCTATTGGGTCGCACACTTAATGTATTGAAATGACTTGATTGGATAGGGATCTAGGTAAGCGTCCTAATGGTCCTTGGAGGTCCAATTAGAAGTTCTATTCATTCAAGGGCAACGGTTGAGGGGGTAAATGAGACATGCAAGTACATGAACCATCATGATAAACCCTAGCCGCCCCTGCACTCACGAGCCAAACACTAGCTGTAGGTAGACGTGTCTGCACACAACGTTCCACCCATAGACGTGTGGATAGCAGTAGTCCGCCCATGTTGTGGCATTGATTAGCGAGTGAGTGCGAGGAGAAAACGTTCATGCGAGGAGGATACGATCAAGTTGCTGGGATTGACTACTTGAAATATGTTGTCCCAAGTTTGTCAAACCAGTTTGCTGTGCTCCAAATCTTGTACCGCTGCTCAGCATCTCACGGTTCCTGTTTTATATGGTAAGAAATTTTCTTTTAAACTATCATAGCCTAACCATAACCCTGCATACCCATCTACCCTCACACGCCTGGACCGTCGTTGTCCTCTACTCCCAAATCACCATCGCCACTTCCGCCTCCAACTACTTCCATTCACTGTGAATGCTGCCATCCTCATTTACTTTAAAGCTTTGAGTCATCACTCTTCACCAATCACCACCACCTCCCCACTTCCACCGTCCCCTCCCACGATTGAAGGGCTTGTGGTAACACGGATGACGGATCGTGAGCAGCCCTCCATGGAGTTTGTGCAGTGGGCTGATGAGCTCTGTGGCGCCGAGGGCTGCTCGGCTGAAGGACGATGTTGATGGCACATATCAGACGATAAGCTTGCAGTGGTGTGTCACGCTTGACGGCTGTGGCACATATATGGCAAAGAGATCAGCCGATAAGCCTTATATCAATGCAGATGCAAAAACTTGCCCAGCAATGGTGCAGATATGGTGTCAACGTGAGCAGCTGCGTGTCTGAGGTACTGATCCAACAACGAGACAAACACCTGGAGATGCTTGCCCTCACTAAGCTCTCCCCATGCCGTTTCCTCTGCGGTGTGGAGCATCGTTTTATTCTCCAAAGGAATGTGCCTCAGTGAGTGTACCCTGACACTACTGCAAGCCACTGCTTCCACCTCCCCTCTCCTCCATGACAGGATGCCTCCTACATGGACTTGTGAGGCCATTCGCCAACATAGTGCATTGTAAATTAATATATATAATTTGAGTGGTTTAAAAGTTATGACCAGAATAATAAGTAAACATAGTTTTGCTTGTTTGTCGGAATTCAGGTTTTTCGGCTTTCAGATTTTATATTGAGCATTCTAGAGGTAATATTTTTCATTCTAGAGGTAATATGTTTCGAACTTGATTTGTTCTTTAAGTTTGAAGGGTTCTAGTACCGCTGATAAGACTTTGGGCTATTACCATCTTTAAGGTAATTGTGTCATGAAGTTGTTTTATGTGTGATCATTCAGCAGTTTTACTCTATTCAATTCACTATATCTATTTTATGTTTTTAATCGGTCTAACTATTTTATAATCCATATGTGCATCATTATTATTATTGTTGCATGCTATTAATCCTCTTATATGTCCATCTTTTCAAGTTCATGATGTTATTCTCCTTAAATAAATTAAGTGCCACTAATAGTCATGGAAGTGTATCTTCGGTTCTTTATTTATGTTCGTGTTGCTAGGCACTGGTACTGTTTACTTGACTTGAACGCTAAATGCTAAGATGCAAATCAAGATTGTCCACAATAAAAACTAGGACGGAAACTACTATATCATGAACTTCCGTCTTTTTCCATTGAAGGAAAAATGTTTCAGATAAACGAAATTAAATTGTCTGTTGTTATAAAGGAAATAAGAATATTTTTATTTGTAAGTTGTTTATTTGTAGGTCATTGTGCATATGTTTCAAAATACTGAATTATACTTGCTATTTTTTTTTTGATTTTGCAAGTTATTGAATACTTCTACATATAATTTTGTAAATTTTTAGAAATTGAAAATGCTTGTCATATTTAGGTTTGGAATTTGTTGTTTGACCTTTTATCCGTATGAAAGAGACTCTATTTTGACTAATTAAGAGTGGACTTATTAGAACTATAGGATTGCCACCCAAGGAATCTAAACAATCCCTTTTAATAAACTCTAGACATACATTGGTTTTCTCTTTGTTATTTGGTGGCGACCAAAGGCAAGGAAGCCCGAATTCGGCGTGCCAATGCTCATGTATCAGCGTGTGGAGGTCGCCCTTTCTTTCTGGGCACCCCTTCTTTTCTTGCTCCACATGCTTTCCTTATTTGAAATGTTTGTACAGCTAAAGTTTATACAATCAAAGTTTATACACCCAAAGTCTATACACATAAAGTTTATACACCAAATTTTAAATGTCTGACAAATGGATTCAAATATCTCATACCGAATTTAGCTTCATTGAATGTTTATACACATAGATTTTATGTGTATAAAGTTTATACACATGAATATGTCTGAGCAGATTTTTTCTTCTTTTGTTAGTATTTTTTTTCTTTTCTAAACATATATTAAATTCTTTCTTGAAAACCATATGAGAAGGGGGGCGAAGCCGCGCATTGGGATGGGGGGAGCACGTCCGTGCACGGTTGATCACATGTTAGATCCCCATTAAAGCATGCCTCCAAGAAAATATGGGCAACCGTCGTTGTGAATGGGTATGCGGCCTAGTATTTACACTTTTATGCATGGTAGCACCTACTAGCTCATGGGTTCAACTCTGGTGTGAATTTTCAGAGTTGGTTTAAGAAAAGGTCATTCGCTGGCCCCTTGAACCGACCTACAAATAGTGGGCGGCCATTGTGTACGTGATTGGGGCCTCAATGCACGGGTTAAGGCCTCAACCATGTGGCATGGGTCATAATTACTTACCGCCGTCGCAAGCAGCAGTCCAAGAACACGTCGGGTGCACCATCAAGTTTCCTTTTAGTGTGTCATATCCCTAGTTGGTAATTTCCTATTAATCAGGTTATAATTTGATGTACTATTGGACAATAAAGAAGGAATAAGCAGAAACTATCTCCTTCCTTGCATGTTGTTCACAGCATGATGATTCCTTGTCCTCACTCACGGCTGGTGCCTCAGCATCCTAGGGCACTAGGGACTAAGCCTCCTATTGGACACTCGTACAACATTCGCAACCTCATTCACCACCTAAATTCTATCCATAATATATTGGTATCAGAGCACTCTTTCGCCACCACCATCTCGATGTTAACAATTGAAGGCATGGTACCCCTCTTCGCCAAGATGGATGAAGTCCTGGGTTAGTTGTCCACCATCATCTACATACAGGACAACCATGAGCTCCACTTTCACAAAAGATGGATGAAGTCCGGGGGCATCTATCCACCATTAACCGAATACTGGAGAGCCACGATCTCCACCTTCCAAACATCGACAAGCATGGCTCAGGTTTTGCTCTCCACCTTCCAAACATCGACAAGCATGGCTCAGGTAGCAGTACAGGAGAGGAGTCTCTTGTTCCAAACATGGATCAGAGCACCAGTGGTAGTGGTGTTCTGCGGTCAACAAGTCAGAGTTCCTGGACTTCGACAGCCAAGCAGGAACCACTATCGTTGTTAAAGATATGTGAGCAGTTCCTCCATGGGCACAAGGTCATGGAGGAGGACATTCTATGGCTGGCTTCTTACCATATGATTGGCAATGCTCAATGTTGGAACATACACTTCGAGGAAGAGGAGGGCGAACCATCCTGGCCACATTTCTCAGAAAGAGGTGCGCCACAGTTTCACTTCGGACTAACAGCAACAAATCTTCATCATTGGTCTTGGTGATCCCCTAAGTTATGAGTATTGACATCTGTCATCAAAAGCTAGACAATCTGGGGGAGACAACCACCAACTGCACACGTCGTGACTAAGGGCATGTCAGCGACTTCATCAGCGTCATGATCGTTGACCAAACTAACATTGTCGGCTGCCAGTGCAATTGCGGTGGACAGCCAAGCTGTGACCGGGGAATCAGCAGCACGGTGGCAGCGACCACTGTCGTGAACCCCCCTCCCACCTCCCTCCGAACTAAATCCGTATTTTTAGCTATAGTTCGTCTATTTTCACCATATGTACACTCTCGTCCTTCAAATCCCAGGCACCTACATAAGCCTAAACTCAGTCCAAAGCAGAGTAAAGAAGCAAGTGGTGACCCTCCCCCCATTTTGGT
Source organism: Oryza glaberrima (assembly GCF_000147395.1). Lineage (NCBI taxonomy): Eukaryota > Viridiplantae > Streptophyta > Magnoliopsida > Poales > Poaceae > Oryza > Oryza glaberrima. The sequence continues at coordinate 12,941,879 of NC_068329.1, forward strand.
CTATCTTCGGATGGGAAAAGCACGCTCCTCGAGATTCGATTGCCACACCACAATCCTTGGTGGATTCTGGTTAGGTTCATTGCTTCCTATTCACGGAGGCCAAGGCTCGTCTCGGGGTGCATGTGCAGCACATGCGCTAGAGCATGTCCATCAACGTTGCAAACCAAGAAGGTTGGCATGAGTGGCCAAGTCCAAATAAACAACCAGAGGAGGATAAGGCATACCTGATATTTTAGTGTTAGGCTCGACGGGGCCCACCATATACCAAGTCTTGTACGGAATCAAGCCTCATATACGGAAGGTATTCCGAATAAGGAAAGAGAAGCAAAGTCCTACTTGGACACTAGAAGGACTAGTCGGATTGTATCCAAACTTGTCTTCCTATTCCTAGTTCTACTTGGACAAGGGGCACCCAAGGATATAAATACACTCCCAAAAAGGCTTATTTGGATGTAACTCCACCCCAAAAAGGGATGGACTGTGGAGGATAATCAAAGGGATAAACAAAGTGTTTTCTCTTTCCTTTCCCTTCTCACTCTGGCCTGGCGCCTCGGATTCCTAGAGTGCTAGGGCCTTGGCCACTAGTTTGACAATTATACAACCTTCGCAACCTCGTTCACCTCCTAAATTGTAGCCGTAACACTATCCTTGCCATGGCTAGAACAGCCAAGATGCAGGGGCATAGCTAGTTCAGCATCCAATTCATACTCCTTACTCCTAGCCAATGACTTTATTCGGTGCCTCCATCTACAAGCCTCCATGCATCCTTCCTATTGGGCTGAGGCCCTCGCTACCGCCACATGCCTCCTCAACCGCTGGTGTTAGAACAGAATATAACACTTTATCGATAAAATTTGAACAAGTTGAAACTTACAGTTGTGCTCTGTCCAGCCAATGGCTTGCTTTTCCATGTCATAGACGACCACCTTATTTGAGATGACCATGTCTGAAAAAAAACAGGGCAATGGCTCTAGCATAAAAAAAATATGAAAAAGGAATTTTCTTTTGGAGAGCAATATATGCAAACCTCCGAAAATGATCATATCCTTGTATCCATGTATTCCAGCATCTTGGAATCCAAACCAATACTGGTTACCCTGCTCCAAACAAGTCTAAGTGTGATGAACATATATCTATAGACTTGCACTATAAAATATTAAACAAAAGCATGTATACCAAACAGAGTAGCATGCATGACTGAAACAACTAACTGTCAGTTGATTGAGAATCTCAGAATGGGACTCTTCACGTACGAAACAAGAACTAAAATTTGACAGCTGAAGGTGAAACTCAAAACCATACAGTTACTTTTGGAGATATCATCGTCTATTTAATGTATATAGATTATTTCTTATCTCTCTTGTAACTAATTAAACAATTCTCTACATTATAATGCCAATGACGATGAGCCTAAGTTACTCTGTCAGTACAATGAAGAAAAAAAGTATGACACGAAGTACATATATATTCAATTTAGCGAATGTTTGTTAATGGGTACCCATTATATGACTAGCACATATATCTATGTAGCGCATGATGTGGCCCGCAATATGTATGGGATAAAATCCATGGTTGGACTTTGAACTATTTTAGCTTCATATAATTGTTTCATGTTTCATTTTTGTGATGTCTTGATAAATTCATCCCAAATTAAAGATCACATTCTAAAATGAATAATAGAAATAATTAAAAGCTAAAATAGTTTGAGAAAAGTTCAAGAACATGTTCAAGAAAAGTTTGAATGTGGCTTAGAGTATGTTTCTTAAATTCTCCATGCTCTAAAATGTCACCTCAGTTTTTCCTTGATTTTTTCAGAGCATCCTAAAATATGCAACAAAACAAATTTCAGAGTTTATGAAAATAAAAAACCTAAAAACAAGTATGTCCTCTCTTTGGGCCGATTATAGCCAAAGTCCGCTTCCTGTCCTCCTCCGTTGGCTCATGAGCAAAGTCCCCTCCTTCTCCCGGGTCTACCTTGCTCGGCCTAGGTGGGCACGGCTCAGCCAGCCCAGGAAGTCGTTGCGTCATCGTCTTCCACCTCCAACTCGCCAATTCAGTTCCCCTCTCCCTAGCTAGCACTAGCACTGCCACCGAGGTTGATCCGCCTCCCCAGACGTCTCTCCTCCAAATTGATTGCAAAAATCATTTCCCTACTTGCATCTCTCCAATTCTGTCATATTTTCCCCCCTATTAATTTGGCTTTATATCGCAGATTTGAAACCTCCCAATTCATAGTCGCCGTTAATGGCCTGTGGCTCCTCTGACGACCGTTCCCCTCCTTCCTCTCCCAGCCTATAAAATGGCGCTGTCTTCCTCCCTTCGATCCATTTTCACAGCCACCTCAAGCTCTCTTGCTCTCCTGCCATCTCGACTGCGCCGGCGAGCTCCTGCCACCCTTTCCCGTAGACCCACCCAAGCCACGTATGGAAGACCTCGGCGCCGCCACCCCTGGCCACGCATTAACCTCCTATAGCTCAGCAACCCCACCATTTTGCCTGGAGATCGCTGGAAGTTCATCCTTGCTAGTGATCAGAGAAGAACGCCGTCTTCTTCCTCCTTCGGCAGTCCCTCCAGCCTTGCCAGAGCACCACCCCACTGCGTTAACTTGTCTACCTTCGATGTCGGTCTTCGATTCCCTCATCGTCCTCTTCCTCAACCGTGCCTTCTCATCAAGTGAAAACCATCGGAACGCACCCCCGCCATCGACCCGAATGACGTCACCACTATCTTCCTCTGGCCGCTGTCCCCTCCTCATCCAAGTGCTTCCCGTCGTCACCACTCACCACCGCCTCCCTCAAGTCTGCAGCACCAATCCCTCCGTTGTCCCCTCGTCGTTGACCAGTTGCCGTCATCACTGCTCAAGCTCGCCATTGTCTTCCTCACCAACAATTCCCTCCTCGCTATTTTGGCTGTCGCCATGTTTGTGGTGAGAATCCGGTTTCCGCTCTTTCCCTCCTATTTTCCTTGCCTTAGGTGACTACCAGTCATGTGCCGCAGTCACCGGTTGTCGTCTCCATCCGCGTGTAGCTGCATTTTTTTGACGTAAAGTGTAGCTGCGTTTAGACGCACGTGACTGCTTGTTTGGCATCATGTGGGATCCACTCTTCAGTCTTTTCTCTGAGGCTTACATGTAGGTGCTCTATTCCCGTGCATCGTCTCGGTGAACCTGATCCACGGTGAACTAGCCGTCTGACCCGTTGGTCCTGGCTGTTAGTCGCTCGATCCTTTCTCTCCTCGAGCGATGTTGTGTTACACATAATTTATGGGAACAATAATAATTAAACAATTCAGAAATCTTCATTTAAACTACAGTTAAATTTTGGATTGTCTTCTTTTGGCCAAATGAGCTCCAAATTGACCAGTTGAACTTTTGTTATAACTTAAATTACCCATGTATGTTGTTTTTATGTCTTGTTATCATTTCTCTCTTAGAGTTGTGGCTTTGTTTTGGGTCACCTATAGTTGTTGTCATTTTGGAGTTTCTAGTCGTGCAGTTCATGTTCGTTGCTGAAGTCTCGGAAGTTTGTTCTGTTGAGCAAGGGAAGTCACGCTCTCCTTATTGAATCCCAATTTACGGAAAGTATTTTAATTTAAATTTTTGCATTCGCTTTACTAAATTTATCGCGTTATAACTGTTTTACTTAGCCTTTCCTATATTCTTTGTTATGGCCTTATTTATTGAATATTGAGTAATTACCTTTGACAACCCTAGAAAACCAAAACTATCTAGTGAGAACTCTATGTGCGGTGTTTACTAGAGATTTTAGGATTATGCTTAACAATGCCCTAACATAAACATATAGTTATTTTCTAATGATCTGGACATTGGGAATAACCATATAATCTTGATTAATGGTGGATTAGAGGCTTGTTAGCCTGGACATGTTGGACTTCTTTTCATAATTCTCAAACTTGTTTTAGGTTGGGCTCAATGTGCTTGGTTCTGTTAGTCGCACCTTGGCCATCATATATAAGGATCGGTCCCCGGGCCTATGTTACAATGCATATTCCTTACAACCACATGTCTAGTGGGCAAGGCTTAACTCATAGCTTAATATGGTCAGAAACAAAAGGACATGGATGATCAGAATATAATCTATTCGAATAGCCAAGCCCTCGGTTATGGGCAAGCCTAGCAATGTTCCCAAGTTAGAGATTTTATTTAGTTAAACTGGAATGATTGGAACTGCAATTTGATGACCTGGGTTAACGCAAGTACGTGCAAGTGTGCAGCTTGACTAAAAAAATTGACTAGATTAGGATCATGCTTTGAAATGTGTTTTAAAACTAAACTATTTAAAAATGGGTTTTAAGCAAAAGTCAACATGTATCATTATTGCTTGTACCCATTTGCATTATGTGTGCATTTCTTGGTGTGGCTTGCTAAGTATGGTGGTTGTACTCATTCTTAATCTTTCATCCTCTAATTGGAGAAGCTTTGAAGAAGTCTTAAGTGGAGTCCTAGCTTATAGCACTGTTGAGCGCTTGTGAAGATGGAGTCATAGGTCCTCTAGTCCGCTGTTGTTTTTCTTTTGTTGATAGGCCTAATGTGCCTATGTAATAATATAAATATCATCGTGATAATTAATAAAGATGTGTCTTTTGTATCAAGTCTATTGTGGTGTCCCCGGATTTTCCTACGACGGGGATTAATACACTAGCATTCGGAAAAGGTATTTTCTGGCCGTGACAAGTTTGAAGTGTTAAGTTGTCAGAAGTAACAAGACAAGGCAATACCAATTTGTGAATAAATTTTTATACCAACTTTGGTAGAGCATGGGGGTAAAATGTCATGTTACCTCATATTCAAGAATGTAATCATATGGATACACGTCCAGGGTAAGATCATTCTCGAAATGGAAAGTTATCTTTGGAAATTTATCATCAACACTGCACAAGAAAACAACAACATAGTTAGAATAATCACAAAGTAAAATGGAATAATTATATTCTACCATCTGAAGACTAAGTTGCATATAATATACCCCATCCCTCAGAACTATGGAACAGTCTAAGTAATCCGAAAAGAAATAGGAAATCCTCTAAATAAACCCTTACTGCACTTTTGACATAGGTTTTGCTGCTGTAGCAGATGAAATAGCAGTTTATGTGTCTTTTACCGAGTAAATAGTATAATGAAAACAATTTCCACTACTGCTTCTCCATCGTACCTTATATTTTGTCTGAAACTCATATAGAAAAGCAAAAGTTTCTTTTATTTTTATTTTTACTCTAAGGTTTTGGTAATTTGGGCAACTTCACCCATTTAGAGTATTATTCAAGACTTAAAATTGTCCATAACAAAGCTTCGGTTTGAGTAGGCAGCGTTCTTTATTAGGTTATGACCCAATGGGAATTGTTAGAGAATTACTGGTTTTCCTCACAATCAACAAATGTATAGGGTACTTGGGTATTAAAACAAGGGTAATGTTAGCGGAGTACCAACAAATTGGAGTTACTTGATGGATAAAGCGGAATTCAGAGGCATTGAAAAGATTGAATTAGAACTCAATATGAATCCTATGAATCTTCTGGTATTTAGTCCATTGGTGAATGTAATGTCTCTGCACTATAGCTAGATTTTGTGTTATAGAGTATACCTTCCAAGAAAATGAAAACATTGAAAATTATACATAGCACCCATGTTTATATCCGGATGCTTGGCAAATACCTGCAATTGGTTGAGAGTTATATGTAAACGTAATTGCAAACAATTCTACCACTAGAAAAGAATAGCAGTACTTTTGCCATACCGCAAGTATTAGTTCTGAATATATAATCTCTGGAAGGTACACCAAGGTTGAACCGCTATCAATGAATGTACCCTTTGTTTTGGTCGTTCCAAAAATATTGGCAGGAAGCTGAAGTGTTGTGCTAGCAACATCGATCGACTTGAGGTTCACAAGGTGATATACCTCACTATGTGATAGAATCGTGAATTGATGTGAGTTAGTGTGCGTGGTGTGTGAGTGGGCTCAAAAGTTCCAGATGCCTTGTTGCTTTTAATTTTCAGAAGATGCAGATAAACATGATAAGTATTTCTATAAAAAACTATGCATATTCCCTCAAATTTGTAAATCCATGCTTTGGGTCCAGTGATTATTATACAGATTCAAAATGGATACAATAGCATTAGTTTGGTGGAAACGAGAATAGAACCAAACAAGGTTTGGTTATGGTCTTTGTGTTGGAACCACGAGTCTGGGTTACACGCTGAAAGACATGTATTCTCAAAAGGTTACAACATGTAAAAAGGCATACGTGCACTACAATACAAATTGATATTATATGCATATATCCCTACTTGTCATAAACCTAACATCCAACAGGGACTGGTGGAGAGCCAAGATCATGTACTAAAGTATATAAATAGCTTTTTTAAAAATTATAGTTTAAGGTTCTAGCGATTCCAGCCTAAGAGCACCCTTCAGTCCATGTTGAAGACAGCCAACATAAATTTTCACATAGCTATGTGCATTCAAAACTTTGAAACATTGTGCCTAATAAGAACACTCAAGAACAATAACACATACATTTTTTTCACAACGTTTGTACCAGAGATGTACCACTTGACACAGTTCATGTTTAAGTGGATAAATGCATCTTATTTTAGGGGGGTTGATAAATGCTTCTTAAACAAGTATACCGGAAGATGCTATAACCAGGGTAAAAATATATGTATTTAAAGTAGAGCCAAATTAAATTGTGACCATAAAAGAAACATAATAAAGTGCATGGTTAACTCACTTATTCTTTACTATAGGTGTAGTTTTTACTTTTGGCTCCACCACTTCTCCTATAGCAAAAATTCCACCTCCATTTGTGGAATCAAGGCAATGAGAAAATATTTTCTTTGTCTTCCCTGCTGCAGCCAATTGTGATAGCACAGTCTGATTAGAATTGCCAAAACCAATAATTCCATCAATCACTACTGCTGAATTGTTTAAACTTCCAGATTGTTGTAAACCACACCTAGAAGCACAGGGGAGCCATTTCATCGAATTATTGTCACGGATTTTCTCCACGTCCCTAAAAATATGTTTGCTAAAAAATATTCTTCTACTGCATAGGTTAGATTACTTTCCAAGCCATTTGTTAAGATTGTTTCTCAAGTAGGTAATCCACAAAAATAAACTAGTAATAATTTGTTTCAAACATGGCCTTAGTGGCCAACATATATAGTACACCTTCTTAGATAGCACAGCTATAATAAAACACAATTAATACAGCCTGCCCACCTTATGGAGAACAAGGCATAGAAAATATCAAAATATACCTATAACCGCCATAACCGGTTATTGTCATGTGATGAGTTCATCAGAGATTTACATGAAAAGCAAATAAAAATACTTACACAAAACCCATAACCAGCATCTACGCTAATTTCTAAACCAGCAGTGGCCAGCCGACACTAGTGATCTCGGCTATCACTACCGGTGGCCGAACCGACAGCGATGCTCAGGCTATCATAGTGAATTCACATAGATTTGGTAAATGCCCAACCCGGCTGGCATGAAATGGCATTAATAGTCAATAATTGTTGGCACTATGCATGGCAACCAGTAGTGATGGGTGGTAGTGATTAGCTCATGTGTGCTAGTGCAATAAAATACCATTCATATGAAAAAGAACTAGTGTGTTGTGTGATGCAACATCCAATGGTAGCCCCCCACAGGACCATTCATATGAAAAAGAACTAGTGTGTTGTGTGATGCAACATCCAATGGTAGCCCCCCACAGGAGCATTAACTTATGCCATGTCTCTTCTGCTACTTCGCTGGATTATAGCCATGGATTTGCTCAACGCCTCTAAAATTGAACATTCTTCTATTGCATGTATACTTATTGGACCACTTGTTCTAAGCTATCTGTTGAATATATTTCTGAAAATATTTTGTCTATCCCTATAATCAAAGCAGATAATCCATGAAAAAAATACAGTCAATAATCAATTTCAAGCAGGTCCTAAGTGGGCAAACTTATATAGTATGGCTTCTCAAAAAGAATATCTACAATAAAAGACAATCAATACAGCATACCCACCTTATAGACAATAGTGAACAAAAAATATATGTATGGTTTAATTATTGCCATGTGATGCAGTAAAATAATGCTTCAGATTTAATAAAACAATACCAGTACGGAAACTCCGATCACCATCGGTTCATAACTAATGCATCACTATCAGTTTTTGAACTAGATGAGGTCATCCAGCAGTGGTGGCCTCACCTATCACTACCAGTTGCTGAACCGACAGAGATGCTAGGTCTATCATAGCCCATACACATGGGTTGGTAGGGAAAAAAATATCCAAGCCAGCATGAACCGGCATTATATATAGTTAATCACTGCTAGCCTATAGCAACCGTTAGACCGGCAGTGATTGCCTACTGTGTACTTGTGCAATGGAATGCCTTTGGTATGAAAAGGAACATTGTAAATGCCATCATCATGCAAGTGCTCGACTCTATAAAATGCCATCAACATGCAGCCACTCGACTCTATGAAATGCCATCAATAAATATGACTCAAATTTGGAAGGAATCCAAATTTGAAAAGATTGGAGTTTGATTTGTAAAGCGATAAGTTGTATACTTGTTCGGGTAGGTTTTCTATGAGATTAGAACTAGTTATCCAAGTTGAATTCGTGGCTTTGTGCAGCCACTTCAAGGTATAAATAAAAGAGGGGTTGAGCCTCTTGGTACCATTCTGTGAGATAACAGTTTTGAAAAAAAAAAAGGGTTTAGCCTAAATTTTGAGTATAGTCAAAAGTTGAGAAATGAGTGTTATTGTTACACATTGTGAGCAAAATTAGAAGCAATAAAGTTGATTTACTTCTAAAAAGTTCTTTGATTTGTGTTTTACTTTGTTTTGGTAGTTAGACTCGTAGCATCCTTGAGGTCTGACCGGCGATGGCACAGTGGTCACACAGGTGACTTCTAGATGGTTGGACCGGCAGTGTCAGGCAAAGGGAGAAGCAAGGCTATTGGACCGGCGACTCTACACCGGTCAGACCGACAGCATCAGAGCGGTCAGACCGGTGCACACCAGACTTCATCGTGGACTCTGTAAGGTTAGAGGATTATTTTTATTCCATTTTGGTTTTTGGTGTTCGTACCATTCACCACTCTCTGGTAGATTTGGTTATTGTGTTTCGATCTTATAAATATGAGTTATATGTTATGCCATCATACATGTTATTTTTCTATCTTTTCTCCATTGCTGTGAACTAACCATTAAGGGGCCTTTGTTGTCCTCTAATGGAAAGTTCATTTCACCATAAACTGCAACAGGCACTCGCGAAAGTCTGTCGAGGGTTTAACAGAGTTATCAAAGGTGTTTTGGTCACTGTAAAAAATAAAAGAAGTCTGTCAAGGGTATAAGTGTGTTCTCAATGATATTTTGGTCATTTTGTAAAAACTAGAGACAGAATTTGAGGTTAACCATGATGTGATGGTAAAAAAGAAAGAGTATTGCACGTATGGAAAACATATTGTTGAACTATTGCTTATCAATGGCATTTTACAATAGATCACTTCAGTTGTAAATCAATAAATTTCACATACGAAAATGGTTGTAATACATTGATATGTCATGCTATGAGTGTATCTAGATTTTTTATAACTTCCATTTAGCAAAATCAAACGGTTGAGATGATTGTTAGTAAAAATTTAGTAAGAAAAACATAGTACGTGTAGCAGTGCTCTTTCTTTAATAACTCACCCAAATGTGACACTGGTGCTGGTTGGCTGAGTCTGCCCATTCCCGTACAGTTGATGATAGTGCAGAAGATCAGTGAAAAGGATGCCCATTGTTAAGCCACCATCAGCGTACCCCGTGATGTACGGACAACGTAAGGTCATGTTGCATGGTGGTCGCGAAGTGCATATTGTATCGTCACATTTCACCTCTTTTGAACTTACTGAGCTCCTAGGGTCATAAAATGTCAGCTTTCTCTGCACACAAGCAAATACAGGTACCCACGACAAAAACAAAAACATACTACAATCCAGAATTTCAACTTCTATAATGAATAAAAACCCTAAATTGCAAAAGAATTTTGCAAGCAAATTAAGGGACTGAAACTAAAGAAACACTACAAGGAAACCTACCAATATGTCGCTCTCGTGAGGGCATTGCTTGCAGGAGATGCCGTTAACCCAAAATGCCTTACTACCGGTGTCCAACTGCACATAGTACTTCACAGCGGGTGTCCCGATCCCTATATCCGTGTAGTATAGCCTATGCCAAGATCTATTTTTTAACCCTAATAACCAAACCAACCAACCAAGCAAACACAGACATGACCAAATGCAGAGATGATTGAAGCATACCCAGTGCCGTATGGGATGTTGAAGCCACCAAGTGGGAGCTCTGCAGCCATAAGGTTACGGCGATGATGGCGGTTCTCATCATGGGTTTGTAATGCACCTATGTCGCTCCCCTTGTACACACCGTCCACGATATGGAATTTGCGGCGCACCTGGAATACCCCATTGGCCATGGTACCATGAGTAGAGGATGCTACCACCACTAGAGCCAAAATGATTGTTGATAACAACAAAGGAGCTGCCATCTCTTCAGCAAAGTACGTACTATCCCTTCCCTTTTTGTATTTTATGGAGTTTTAAATGGTAATTGTTGGTTCCTCATCTGGTCCTCATCTCTGGCAATGGGCTATTCTATGAGCTTCAATATGAATGGGTAGGGGCATGCTAGCAAAAGATGTGGGAACCGTGAACAGGAAATAGCTAAAAGTGGAAGCAGTCACCAATTATTGCCGGGAGAGAGTACGAGGAAACTGGAAACTACATGGGTTTTTGCGGTTGAGAAAAATGCACGTGCGTTTTTTTCAGATAATGGATATAAATCTGGCCACTACACTGGTGAAGAAACCGTCTTTAGTCCCGGTTTGTAACCCATGTAGTCCCGGTTTTCCAACTGGGATTACTAATCCGGGACTAAATATCGCTATCTTTAGTCCGAGATGAAAAAACCGGGAGTAAAGATCGATCTTTAGTCCCGGTTGGTAACACCAACCGGGACTAAATATCGATTCATTTTCTTTATTTCCATGGCCACGTTGCTGCATTGTTGTTGGTATTTCTTAACGACATTACTAGAAATATAATTCCTAGCAATGGCGCAAAAATACTCTTGGTATATTATGGTTACAGAGTTCATCCGCAAGCACACAGATATATCATTGTAGCATTTCATCCGAGAGTATTCCAAGGGTATCGTATTTATTTAATCCTATGGAAAAATCATAGTAGAGAGAACCTGACTAATAATTTATATGTTACTTGTAATAATCATATTCTATGCAGGGGTTAAGAAAATCCAAAGGGTAGAGTGACACACAAGTAGGGAGCTACTCATTCTCATACTAAAACATTTAAGCTAAGTGGGAAGAAAACAGAAAGAGAATCTATTCCTATACTTCAAATATACATAGTATATATACATCCTAGTTATCTGACATAGTAGCTAATACCCCCTATCCGATGCCCTCCTGGTACTTCGAGAAGCCACCCCTGACTGCCGAGTTCCTTACGACAACCCGTCATGACCATACAACCGGGGCTAAATGCGGAGTAGTACCCTCCCCAAGAAATTAACTTAGGACTATATACACACGCGGAGGAATACCCGTACTGAGCTATCACTATCATCGGCCCACCTCTCATCCGCAGCATATAACCCTAAATAATGATATCCCATAATCTAGACACTACGCCTAAACTACCAGATACTACTCTAATATCATCTTCATGACATAGAGTAATTGCATAAACAAACATTATACCCGTACCAACGCATCTCCCAGATAAGCTAGCAGTATATTCAATATAACACGAACATAATGTAAAGTTCGCATTCATATACTCGGGAAGTATTTCAATACTGTCGACGTTTGATGTCACGACTACGGTATTTGCATAGTATGGGGATCGTTGGTACTAGGATATATGCGAGATTGAGGTAAAAGAGATGGGGGCGAGGATTTTTATACAGGTTCGGGCCCCTGAATTGTCAGGTAATAACCCTACTCCGGTTGGCTGAAGCCGGTCGTTGCTCTTATGCACCATAATCACACCAGTACAATATTTGGGGTAGCCTATCTAACTGTTGTCGACTTGGCGATCTGAAGTGCTGACTCGTAGTCGACAACAGGGTAGCCTTCCTCCTCGAATCCGCATCCGGCGAGATCAAAGACAGCGCTATGTCTCTCCTGACAGTATCTGTAGATACCGTAGGGGACTAGCCATGCTTATTTTCGAAGTCAATATCCGGCGTCTTGTCTTGGCGCATGTTGGCTTATATATTGATCTTGTGTCTTGATCTATTGTTCTGTGTCCTCTCCTCCTAGAGGGCCTTATATTTATACCCATAGGTGTCCCCATGTCCAAGTAGAACTAAGAAAACCAATATGGATACAATCCGAGTAGTCCCTGACGTTTCCATGTAGAACTCTAGTTGTCTTTTCTTATCCGGAACTCCCGCCATATCCAAGGTCAGTTTCCATATAAGACATGTTATGTGGTGGTTCCTGCCGAGATTTAGTCAACTACTATTAGGTATGTGGTATCCACAACCCTGACAAATACCATAAATGTATAAAGAAGAGTATTCTAATAAAAGTACAAAACTTACAAAGAGAAGAGAAGAGCTACTAGAGCCATACCCGAACTCTTCCGAAGGCTTCCGGACTCCGATTTCTACTCTATTCCTATTCCACTAGCTTAAGAACACTAAACTAACTTGAGAGAATACGAGAGAGCTCTTGCTTGAGGTGTATGTTGAAGTGAAGAGAGTGAGCTCCTTTTATAGGCAGGTAATGACGATTATGACGGTTGGAATGGTCGGTAATACCCTCCAACCGACATTGGGGATCAATCCCAGCCGTCCATCAAAACCCTGCATCCATCGGCACTATGGAAGGTTCGGCCAAACCATGGGCTGGGCCCACCTGGCCCAAACTCAGCAGGTGGCCTCCTATTCTGTTGCTCATTGCAAACTTGTGAATTTTGGCCCAATTCATCGTGTCAATTCTGAGTTCTTGGCCAATTCATACAAGTCTGATTCTCGACATCGTCCGATTGATTTATTGTCTGATTCAATGTCGATTCTCTTTCACTTTATGATTATTCTCTGTAAAAGGTTAGTGAACCAAATACTAGTGGAATATTATTGTTCTAACATGGATATGCAATACAAGCATAACTAGTTCTCCTCTATCTCAGTAATATTGACAGTCGAAACTGATCGCTAACGACCGTCAACAATAGTTTATATATATTATGTATATATATGTTTCAAAATGCTTCTATACTCCCAGGTGTACGTACTCCTACTCTCATCCACCGTTGATCCCAACCTGCATGATCGAGTATCCCCATACCTGCTAACGGGCGCAGCATCACGAACCCGTTCCGGTTTTTGTGGAAAGAAATAATTTCCGTAATTGTTAATTATCCTGAATAAATGGACTCGTCCATACCGAACGGATCGCACAAATCCATCATTCCCGATATCAAAAGGAAATAGTAGAAAATAAAAACCCTAGTGTCCAGGCGGCGGCGCCGATGCCGACGACTAAATCTCATCGGCAGCGTTCCCATCCCTTGCGCAGGTGGGCGACATCTCGCCTCTCTCCCGTGACATTCCCTGGCGGACGGCGACGGTGTCACACCTCGATCTCCCTCGGTATTACCAGTTGATCAGAACAAGCAAACCTTCCTATTTTCTCTGTTTCAAGGCGTTCAACACAGTACTTTGTTTGAATTTCCTCACTCCAAATTAATGGTGACCGTTCTACACGAAAATATTAAAATATTATATCAACATCAATAAGAAAATATTTGACGCATCAATACATATAATACAAGATGGAAAGCAGAGAGGCAGAAACTAGTAGTATATATATACCGTTATTTCTAGAGTATTAGGAGAGACCACTTGTTCTATATTTATAGTATATACCATTTTTCTAAATCTGTAGTGTATACTGATTTTTTTTGTCGAAGGAGTATATACTGTTCTTTTCTATTTTTTTTGGGGGGATACATACTATTCTTTTTTTTTAAGTATGTTACTACTCTTTCGTTGTTAGAAAAGACAGTATGTGCCGCTCTATTGAAAAAATCTAGCATATCTATGGAAAATGCAGTATATACTTTTGTGTAACAAAGTTCAGTATATACCCGACCATAGAAAAATTCAGCATATTAGCACTCCATAGAAAAAAGCAGTACATACAGAGTCCAGTATATACTTCTGTAGAAAGAAAATCAGCATATATGGCTGGTAGGTGTCGCCGCTGCCTGCCTCAGAGCTGGAACTGCTGATGATCACACGACCACCACTGGGACAAGCTGGCAGCCATCCTCCACTGCCACCTGCTGGACCCCTGTAGGCTGAAGCTGGCACGAAGGAGAGGGCGGATGCTGGAGCTGGCACGGGAGCAGGAGCTGGAGCTGGCGCCGGAGCTGCGGGAGGTGCTGGAGGTGGAGGTGGTGGCGGATTCCTGGGCGCAAGCTGAATGCGCACTGGAGCTATGGTCGACTTCCTTGGCATGGTGCGGATGCGGGCTCCTCCTGGCGGTGAGCGTCCGTGCAGCCTGGCTACCTCCTTCTTGAGGCGACCGTTCTCATCCTGCAACTCCTCACAAGCTTCTGGTCGTTGAGCCTCTTGGTTGCCTTGTGGAGCATGGCGTGCAGCTTGTCGTAGCCCTCCATCACCTCACTCATGTGGCCGAAGGTGACGTCGTTCTCTCCCCAAGCTGACTTGAAGGTGCTGGTGTTGGAGCTGGAACCGCGGCGAGGGTGGAAGCGGTAGGTGGTGGTGTTCAGGGTGCCGTCATGCCGCTCCCTCAGATGGGCCATCATCCTGAGGGAGGCCTCCTCACAAGCATGCTCAAATGTGCCCCCACAAGCTGTCACCTCCATGTTGTGCAGGTAGGAGTGTTTGCCGTGAATCTCCAAGCGGACCTAATGTGGGAACTCGCCACTAAGAGGGTGGATGCTGGTGTACTGCAGCTCCCTTGGAAAACCGATCACAAACGCCATGCGGGACAACTCTGCAACGAAGCCTCCCATAATCTGACCTTGGTGCGTTAGGGGACAGTCGGCCATCTATAGAAGACAAAGGATGGAGAATCAATGTATGCTCAAATCCAATTATAAAATAAACAGTAAAGGACTGAAATAAAGTAAGCGAATAAGAGCAGAATTTTGTGCATAGATCATTTTTGCATGAGAGCGAATAAATAAGACTGATATACATTGCAATAAGATAATGAGGAATTAGATACATAATAATAATAACAATGATAATAAGAGCATAAATAACTTGCAACCCATGTTCCTTAGTGAAGACCTAATGCATACCTCCTATTAAATCCCGACTGACTGTCAAATAATTCTCAAATAATTTTACTAAAACCCTAGACTGACCTCATTTGAACAAATTTCAATTGAAGGAGCGATCAAGATTTTTCCCACGAACCCAAGGAACAAACCCAATTTTTTCCCGAAACAAATCCAATTTGCAAAGAACATATGCAAATGAAAAGGATTCAGGGGGCTCTTAGGGTTTCCATTTGGCTTGTCCTACGGCCAAGGTCGGCTCTGATACCAACTTGTCACGCCCAGAAATTCTCGAATAGAATTCCAAGCAGAATGTGCATTATAACCCCTGTCCAGGACCGGCCAAGGTACACAAACGACAAAGTTAACATACAGATCCACGTCTTACAAACATAATAAAATTCTTACATAAATAAAGCGGAAAATTAAAGATAACTGGAGCTAAGCCTTGACTTGGATTGCAGCGGGAACACCACTCCACAGGCATCCTCAACGGCACGGACGAAGCCTACTCCTCGGAGAAACCACCACTGACGCATACTCGAACTCTGAGGGTTGGGAGATAGAGCAAGACTGAGTACTACCCACTGTACTCAGCAAGTCATACCAGAACGGAGGGTATGATGCAATATATAACCAAAGGAAGGCTAAAGGGGATCATTTGCATAAAGCTAGCATTTATAAACAGTAGTTGAAAATAGTAAAACAATTGTAATAATTAATCAATATTAACCATCCATTGTCCAACGCTACACCGCATTGCAACAGGCCCAACCAACCACCTGAACTAATCAATTCCATTAGACTAAGCTAGGGTGAGACTAATCACGGTGAATCTGGTTGACCGCCCATAACCGCGAGCACGGCTATTCGAATAGTTTTACTCTGATCAGAGGTAGACAACTGTACCCATAAGACACAGCCCCACGACACGTTTCCGTGCGCCGGCATGCCATCACAACATACCGGAAAGAGGCCGTGACAGGACCCTTTGCATAACCCCCTCTAACCAAACACACCACACCTCAGGTTTCACCCCCACTCCTTGCAAGGCATCGGGCAGTCCCCTCTCGTGCCTAGGTGAATCCGAAAGCCGCACAGGCTGTCGCAGGGCCCATCCGAACTCCATCACGCTCACCCTTGCCTGGATGCGTCAGCTAGAGGAAAGCTACACTACAAGCCCAGCCGTTGCCCATACTGGTTTGTGGTAAGTACGGTAAGTTTTTCCAGGGCACCCCGCGAACCGGTCCTTAATTTCCATGGGTGCGACCATCAAAACCATACACCCACAGCGCACCATTTAGTATATTTTAGTTAACCAACACCAGAGTGGTGGTTATAGTCCAACACCAATACTAGAATCTGAAATCTATGCATTGATGTAGTTCCCCATTATGTGCTAGTTGAGCTAAGTATGGCTAAGCAATCCCTAACCCAACATCTAATCATGTTATAACCCCAAGCTAACAAAGGAACAAGGTAACAAATAGTATGGCTGAGACAGTAGGTAATCATCCCATGGTATCATACTAATTACGTCAGGTATATGTGCAACATTCGAATTTTGTTATTGGAGTAGAATAATAAATTGGCATGAAATAGATCGAAATGGATTTCATTCTCTTTTATTGTCCATCAGATGTATATGTGATTTACGAAACAAAATCACCAGCTGTATACTGATTTATGCAATCAGTATCCAGGTCTTAATGGAGATATTCATATAAATGGTAAGAAATGATATTCTGAAAGGTACCACTTTCATAGCTGTATCTATATCCATAAATACAATCTTTATACATGGTGATTCCTTTCAATTTTTGCCGCCCTACCAACTCAAGGTCGCCACTACAGGTGACAATAAATATCAGGGCCGGATGACTTTGTTCTTCTCATACGTTCTATCCTCTGGTTTTTGTCACCAACAAGAATTTCGGCTTTTCAGTTCCTACTGTTGAATCTTATCGGCGACGACGTTCAGGTATGTGCTCCATCTATCCATGTTTTTCTGATATGTGTTCAACGCTACTGGGGCACTACTCAATATATTCCTCTATTTATGTTCATGCAGACAGATCATATGGACAAGATGAACACTGCAGCTCGAAGCCAGGAGATCAAGCAGGGATTGTGGAAGCATAGCGACGAACGTTGTCGTTGGCACACTTTCAGTTCAGTCCAAGCAAATGTGCACTCTGCGTACATTATCAGATGAACTCAAGGTTGGTCAAGCACACACATCACAGGATTTTGCAAAGTATTGGATGCCCTCTGTCCTTGATAAAGGATGCACAGCACAGGAGTTTGAAAATGCTTGGGTGGCTTTTGTCAATCACTATGGCTTGCAAGATGAGAATGAATACCTCCAAAATGCGCAGAAAATAATAGATGATGAATCGGATCAAAACGATTCTTGGGTTTTTTTTTTTCCAATTTTATTCATGCATCATGATCCGTACCTCTTTTTTTTTCCGACCTCCAATATAATCATTTCCCTTGTTTGCTGATCACAGGAGACAGACGCAGATAAACTCACTGATGTCAAGATTAGAGTGGATCCTCCCAAGTTGCTCGTTCAGGCTCATGGGGATCAATCTGAAGATCAGGTGAATCCGGCGCCCCTGAAAGCGTGCAAGGATTGCAAGCCATCTGTCAATTAATAATCCAGTTTGGTCTTTTCTTTTAGAGTATCAAATATTGTAATAATTGCCACACGGCACCTAGTAGCTTCAAAAAACCATTTTGATATGAAGATATATATTTCCAATCAAATTAGTACAAGTCTTGTGCCCGATTTTCGTGCATGTTATCTAGTAATTATACAAACTATAATTGTCACAATACATCACATTAATGTATTTATTAAGTACTCCATATGATTTGATCATTTAATTTGCCACTATTACCTGGCACGAGAACATATAAGTATACAGAAGTTTAGGTTCTTGGAGCATATCAAAATATAACATAGTACAACTAACTTTAGATCACATACACGTATTTATCACATACTACTTTCTTTCTAGCCAAATCTGGAGTATATTGTTTGTATGGATGGAATTTTTATCCTGTATATACTGACAATAAATAATATATTTGTCAAGTGTCCATCATATATTAAATCGATCAATTAGGCATTATCTACATCTATACCTAAGTTTATATCACTAACTTAATACATAATACATGACATATTTATTCATGTCTCGGGCTTCCTTCCTTTAATACTCACAAAAAATGTATATTGGGGTAAAGGGATTTTTTCCGATCCTTTTCATACCCAATTTTTTGAGTATATGTTCAATATGTGTAGCTTAACCTCGGAAAGTGATCCGCTGTGCATATTTTGTGAATCAAATAGCTAAATTAACAGAGCTTTAATGTAGTAATTGGGTACAGCTACATTACCATATAAATGAGCTGCGATATATAGTATCCATGTTTCCAAATAATTAGCTTCCATGTTTCCAAATACGAAGGACCAGTATTTAGTATTACACATACCTAGTTTGCATAAAAAAAAGTCAATTTCTCCATATACTTTGTTTCCATTTGTCACCATTATATAACCATTTATTCAAACCTCACCATGCATGCGATCACGCAAGTTTCCATACTTACAAGATATTATTTCCAATTTCATGGGTATTTAATGTTTCCATTTTTGAAATGTACACGCACTTATGGATTCAAACCACACCGAGCAATCACGTAATTTTCCATTTACTTATTTTCCATATACTTAGTTTCCAAAAACGAAGGATCAGTATATTGCACGTAACTTTCCATTTACTTAGTTTCCATATACTTAGTTTCCAAACACGAAGGATTAGTATTTAGTATTACACATACCTAGTTCGTAGAAAAAAAAAGTCAATTTCTCCATATACTTAGTTTCCATTTTTCACCATTATATTACCATTTATTCAAACCTCACCATGCAATCACGTAAGTTTCCGTACTTACAAGATATTGTTTCCAATTTCATGGGAATTTAATGTTTCCATTTTTGAAATGTACACGCAATTATGGAATGTTTCCATTTTTGAAATGTACGTGCAATGAAGTAAGTTTCCTTATTTTAGATGTATTATTTCTAATTACACGGACATTTAATGTTTCCATTTTTGAAATGTGCACGCAATTATGGAAATTCTCTCATCCACACTGCATGCATGCATATAAATGCATTAATTCCTGTTTTAATCTATTCAAATATATGGAATCCATTAACTAGTAAATCCTGTACTCTAAACGGGTCTATACCCATTAAGCGCTTGCAATCAAATGATCAAACCGATTAGCAACCATCCAACGGCTCCCAAGTTTGGAGCCCATACTCCATGGAGTCCCTCCCATCCGGGCGTTCATATATATATATATATATATATATATATATATATATATATATATATATATATATATATATATATATATATATATATATATATATATATGAAAATGCAGATTTGCACTCGGGTTCATATGTACCTATAATCTACACCGTTGATGTGTTTTAAGATTCGTGCTGCAAAATGTACCTAACCTTAACCAAATGAATGCTTACTATAGGGAGAAAAGATTAGGATTAGGTTGGTTCACAATATGTATAACATGTATGTTGTATTTTTTACCAAATAACTTTTTCAATAACAATCATATATGACATTTATATATCTAGTGTATTGTATTTCTCTAACCGTTATTTTGTTTATAACATCATATTTAATCAAAATGAGAAAACAATATATCTACTATATCACTAAATTGTCATCTTGCAAAAATGATACTTCCAAAATGATATATATCCTACCATCAAAAACTACATAAACAAGGTAATTTATATAAACAAGGTAAACTACATAAACAAGTTTTGCCTACAAGAAATACAAAAATTACATAAACAAGGTATTTTACACTTGTAAAAAATATAGTATAACGTAAACATCATGCATGGTACATTTTATTAGCATCTAATATACTCGCTCTAAGATTCGTGCAAGCTACATATAGGGTGTAGATTGTGGGTACATGTGAACTCGCGTGCAAAAAATCCAACTCCTCTATATATATATATAATATATATATATATATATATATATATGCGAAACTCCTTATTGGTATTTTTATTCCCACTAGATCCATAGGTTGATCATTCATTATTAGCTTGCTACATACGCTGCTTGTTATTACACTGAGCGTTGTCAAATATTGTGACCCTTGTGACATACTTTTCATACTTTCATTGTCAAGATCACATACACCCACCTATGCTTGACTTCTACTGGAAGTTAATATTTCTCATTTTTCATTCATTTCATCCATAGTCCATAAAATAAATACTACATGTCATTTATGTTTCTTGCTCCAAAGTTCTTTCAACAAAAAAACAGAGAGAGGCATGCCTATGCAAAAAGAAAGAAATAAAAAGTGTTGCTCACATGAGTATGGAGCATCATGATGATAAAAAGGAAAAAAAGAGAAAGAAAAGAAAAAAAAGATAGCCATGCAAAAGGATGAGTAGGTATACAAAAGGAGTTATTATTATTGGTAGTAGTATTTTCCTTTTTTCCACCCACAAATTTAGCATACACATACACATGCACATTCTTGACTAGAAGGTATGTCTTGTATTTCCGTGGATCCATTATTTGACTTTGCAATATATGTGATGCAAGTAATGCTCTACTCTTTTCCATACCCTGAGCTCCACATAAGCCTTATTAGATGGTAGGAAATGAAAAGGCACAATCATAAGCCTTTGTGAGGAATCATACACATTGAATGATCGAGAGAATTAATTAAGAAGCAAAGCAAAGTTATAATTTTGTGTTACTTGAAAAACCTCAAGTTGTTCTTCATGAAAAGTTAGGGTAACTTGAATCAAGATTGTTCCATTTCTCAATTGCCCAAGATCGCATGGTAGACACTACAAAGACTCACAAGTACAGGTATGGCTTTGAATAGTTTGTTTGCATAATTATTAGTAAGGAAGTTATAACCTATTGTAGAGTCCATAGCCTTTACTCGGGACGAGCAAAGGTTAAGTGTGGGGGTGTTGTTGACGGTCCTTAAATCATAATATCTGATCGTCAACACCTGCATATAATGAAATAAAATATGGTATCCAACTTAGTGGTAGGGATTATTACTAATCATTTCCACTATTATTGGTGAAATATGTCTATGCAGGTGTTTTAAGGAGAAAACACACCTGTCATGCGACAAAATGCACCTCCGCACCATCCGAACGCGTTTACACGGATTGAAGGGCCCATATGTCAATCAAAACCACTTAGAATTGGGCCAAATCATAGTACATGATGTTGGGGCCCAAATAAACAACGTCCTAGCCGAAGGAGAGGCCAGGAGGAGTATTTTTGGGTTCGGCCAAACCATTCCTGGCGCCTCCCGCCATCTGTGTCCACGTGGACGGCCCTGATTACTCCCCAATGACTGTTGGAGGGTATTTTGGTCATTTTTCATGGCCATAACCATCATTTGGAGCCTATAAAAGGAGGAGAGGCTCTTATTCCAATACACACAACTTTGAGGTAAATTACAAGAGGCTCTATTGTATCTTTTGTACATTAGAAAATAGGTAGAGAGTGAGAAAAGCTCCGGAGGAGTGCCCGGAAGTTTGGTGCTCTCTCCGACTTCTACCTCGGTGAGTGTAGCTTTCTAGGAGGAATTCTGGAGGAGTACCGGAGCTGTCGGTACACTCTGCTCTAGATTCGGAGAAACTTCTTCTCTTAAGTAAGCATTTGGGATCATTTCTTTTGTTATTTAATTACTTAGTCTAAGTGAGATAGATTTCCATCTTTGCAGGTTCATTGTTTAGTATTTGTACTAAGTGCTCTAGTACTAAGACTCTGGATAAAGGAAGAAGTTCCTGCGAAAGTATTAGGGTCTGTTTGGTAGAGCTCCAACTCCTAAATTTAGCTCTAGAAGTTGGGTCTGGAGTGGAGTTGTGAAGCTGCCTAAACCCAGCTCCACCTCTCTAGTTCATTCTGTGAGAGAGCTCCACCCAGCTCCGCTCCCATTTTAGGTGGAGCTGAAACTGTTTGGCTGAGCTCCAGCTCCACTGGAGCTGTGCCAAACAGGCCCTTAGATTAGTAATTAATAACTTAGACGTGATGTCTAGGTTAGAGATTATCTTTGTTTGTTGTGTATCCCACGGATTTGTTAGAGGTAGCCGGCAGGTGGTGACAGCCCTGAATCCCGTCCTAGTAATCCTCCACGTTCGGATATATCATACAGCTATAGCCGGAACCACACTGGCAGACCAGCAGCGGTCGGTGCCCGAAGCAACGGATAGAAAATTACCTTTACTTAGCTTAGATAACTAAAACATGTAGAAAGTCCTCTCTAGCCTAGCTAGCTACCAATAGTTGTAGTCCTTGGATATAGTCTTAGCCTTAGGTAGATTAAACACGTTCCCTAAGTTTGATATCCTTTTGGGGTTACCCGAAGGTGAAGTGCTACAGCGGTATTTCATGCACTTGCAGATTTATCTGTGGTCGTAAGAAATACCAACAACCACCCACCATATGAAGAACACACTACCAGCCAATCAGGAGAGATCACAATGATTGGAGGCCCCACGTGTCAATCAAAACCGACTACAAATGAGTCAATCCATGGTGCAACATGTAGAGGGCCCTCCAGTCAGTATCCCAGCCAAAGGAGTGGCCGATAGGTGGGACTAGAGAGTTGACCAAACCCCTTTTGGCCCCCTCATCTTGGCCCTTCACATGGCAACTTCTCATTCAATGCCAATAATGGTTAGGGGTGTTAACCAACTGACTTCACAATTGTCATAGGATGGTTATAAAAGAAGCTCGGTTCCCAGGAATGATGCTTCAGTAACACAATGGTTAATTCTTAAGCAGAATTTAACTCTTGCTGAGGCTACCTGGGAGGATGCCTCATACATCCAAGCAGCATTTCCTACTTTTGAACCTTGAGGACAAGGTTCTCGCGAGGGAAGGGTATTGTCAGGAGCTGTGAACTGAAATGGAGTTCAGACTTAGGACTGAAGTTTTAGATGGGAAGCAGAGGAAGCTTCAGCTGGGATAACGGTTTGATAGGTACACTTATGAGGATCAGACGACTATCAACGATGGAGAGAAAAGCGAAGGAGATCAGGCGGAGGTCACTACACCAGGACAACTGTAGTGATTACCTGTTGTTATTTTCAGCTGAAATCACGCAGCTCATTGTTTCCATTATTTCTTCTCACTTTTACCTGTACAGCCTGAATTGTAAGCTACATATTAAGGCCTTTGGCCCTAGGGAATGAATCAAGATCAAAACTACATTTCATTTTTTTGGAGATTATGGTTACCACATATTCACTCGGCTGGGCTATCCAACTGGTTACAGGGGATAGATAATGTATATAGAATATGTACAAGACTAGGACTCGGGTATTATGGTTTCTTGTGTATCAAGAAATAACTTGTAGTTCTAGTTTGTTAAGTTTGTGTTTTAGATATAGGAAACTTAAACCGTAAGTGAATAAGTTTCTATCTTATAAGACTGCTCCTTCACCTATATAAGGAGGGCAGGACGCCCCTTAGGGGGTATTCACAACCCGATCGTCAGATCAATACTACACCCTACGTTTTCAAATCCCCAAACAAGAGTAAGGTATTACCTCTCATTGAGAGGGCATAAACATGTCTAAATCATTGTCTCCGCATTCATCCACTTTTAGGTCTGGTGCGCTACCCCTTTTCATATTGCTGAATTCCAGTTTCGACAGTTGGCGTGCCAGGTAGAGACTGTGTTGAGTTTCCCATCGATAAGTGCGATGGAACTAATCTCAGGAGTTGTCGGCACCGTCTTCGCTCCAAGATCCAATTCAGCTGATGATGAGATCCGCCGGCTACTGCTGATGACGGCATCAAGATAGCCATCGCCTATAGGGGCAGATACACACATGCGGTGGTGGTTAATTTTTTTGAATCGCCCCAGCCAAGCTGATCGACGCACACGGCGTGTCACCGGCCATCACTCACGATCCAAGCCACGCCGCACTATTCGGGTTGGCTGTTCCAATTTAATTTTTATTAGATTGATTATTAATTTCTGATCGCTATTTGATTTCCTGGCACTTTTTGATGTTTTCCACATGCCGGTTGAGATAACGAGACGTCCATCATCGACATCCACTACTCATGTCTAGCCGTTGCTGAGAGCTCCTCTCTCTCTCCCTCCCATGTAGATGGTCGAACTGTTTTTATGCATAAAGTTTATATATCTAATATTTCTATTTATTAAGTTTTCATATATAAAGTTTATATATATCTTTACCTAGTATTATAGAAGCTTAAGGTGTTTTTACCAGAAAGTTCGTATGTCGCCCCCTAAGTGCATCAATTTTTTTTCATGTCCAATTCGGTTTCCGTATAGTGCACGAATTTTTCTCCCAAAACGCTTACGGCTTACCTCCGCACGTTCGAGCATTGCAAAATAATCGGACGCATGTGTGGAGATATGCACCCGGTGTGCATGCAG
This sequence comes from Oryza glaberrima, assembly GCF_000147395.1. Taxonomy (NCBI): domain Eukaryota; kingdom Viridiplantae; phylum Streptophyta; class Magnoliopsida; order Poales; family Poaceae; genus Oryza; species Oryza glaberrima. Next base: position 12,966,772 of record NC_068329.1, read on the forward strand.
TGAGGGGCCCAGACGGTACCACCCGGTGTGCATGCACGGATGCACCATGCAGTAAGGAGACAGCAGCAACAAGTACATAAACTTTAAACGGCTTTAAACATTTTTTTCTCTAAAATTACTAATCTGAGTTTAGAACTAATTACATCATTGTAATGGTTGCAATTAAATCTTTCTAATATGTCAGCGCCAGTGGTGCTCTTTTTTAAAAACTTTAAACGGCTTTAAACTTTTTTTTCTCTAAAATTACTAATCTGATTTCAGAACTAATTACATCCTGGAACAGAGAGAGTATAGTTCTTGAATTGTCCATTTAATTACCATGAATACAGTTGTTGAAACGAATTATAAATTGAATATGTGTGATTTATTAGTTATGATTTCTAAAGATCATTAATTTTAAATAGACAACTATCCTAAAGTGGGTGAGAAGGCCGTACGTAATTCGGCAGTTATAAAATTAATAATGGTCCGGAGAAGAAAAAAAAGCGCTCTCCACCACGACACCGCTGGCTCGCCACTTCTCCGTCCGCCCGCCCGCGTCGCGGAGGTGGCGCGCGCGTACGCGACCGGACCACACGAGCGCAGCGGCGCCAGAAAAAAACAGTGGTGTTGACGTGTTGACTGGTACTAGTACGTACAACATCGTTACGTGCGAGCCAGGCTGGTCCTAAGATTATTAGTGCTTTTCTTATTTTATTTTTTTGTGTAGGATGATGATACTCTATCGCCAGTTAGTTGGTAGGCATTAACTACGAGAGCTGTTCTTTTTCTTTTCTCCTGCTGAATCTTCTGCTGCAAATATCTAGAAGCGAGCAGTGGATGGTTCTATCGGCTCACGACGCTAGAGACGATAGACGAGAGTATAATAGGGACTCCACAGAAGATTGGGAAAGAGAAAAAAATTAATAAAAACGGGAAAAAGAAAATTATATTTGATGGGAAATTGGAGACAGTTTAAGATCAAGGTAGAAGAAAAAGAATAGGCACCTAATTTTCACTATATTCCAACAAAGAAATTTTTTTGTTGCTTGTAGTTAATTCTTTGAAACATTTTTTATATATATAGTGAAACACCATCGGAGTTTTGATTGGAATCGGATGTCCGATCCATAGTCGTCCCCATTTTTCTCATATGTAGCGCCTAATTTTTTTTGTTTGATTCCCTCCCATATCACTCCCTCCTCAGCAAACACAAGACAAAAAAAAAAACCCTCGATGCATCGACTCAATCAAGTTGCTCCCCATTGCTCTAAATCCAAATCAAAATCCCTAAATCACAACCAAAAAAGAAAAACCCTCGATGCATCGACTCGATCAAGTTGCTCCAGTTGCTCTAAATCCAAATCAAAATCCCCAAATCACAATGCTCATTTGACAAGAACAAGTTCATCAAAATCCAAATCATAACTCGCCACCAACCAGCCGCTGGAGATGTGACAACAACACGGTGGATAACGACGAGTGGCACCTCCGCTGGAAGATCTCCAACTAGGAGTCCCACCATCGGTCCGTGCGCTCAAGTAGCGGCACCTCGACGAGCCCCGCACGCGCACCGAGCACATCCGGTGCTGCAGCTGCGAGCTCACGGCGCAGGCACGCTGCCCGCGACCGCATGGACCTTATGCTCTTCCCCCACTCTAGCATCTCCACGCCGAGGCCACCGCGCGCTCATACACCAACTCGAGATGTACTCAGCGGGGACAGAGGGCGGCAGACAGAGAGGAGGAGGAGGCCAGGTGGGGGCTGGAGCGTCGGTGGCAGTGATAGAGTAGTGGCGGCTGATAGAGAAGAGGAGGAAGAGGAGGGGCGGCGGATAGAAAGGAGGATGTGGCCATGCGCGAGCGGGGGTCAGAGCGGCGGTGGATAGAGGAGGAGGGGTGGCGGTGCGGAGAGGCAATGCGACAGAGAGCGTGGTATGGAGAGGATAAGGTTACGAGAAAGAGTGAGATAATTAAGAATGTTGGGCTCAGTCGGTTTTATTGGTATGGCTTAAAAAATGGCACCTAATATATTAGGTATTGCTTTTTAAAATATAGGTGTTAGTTTTTTAAAAAAAAACTGGTACATATAGGGATAGTTTTCTCACTAGAACCAGAACCTACAGTGCTCAAAGGTGTTGGTTTTACTTTATTTTATTGCGCGGAGATCGGAAAAGCTCCATATGTGCACCGGCACCTATGAACCAATACATAGGAGCTCCCGAGATCTAGCGATCAATTTTGATAATATGATTGTTGTTGGACCAGTGGATTAGTGCATGATTAATTTAGTATTAGCTAAAAAATTGAAACAAAGATTAGTATGTTTTGTAAAGCATTTTTTACATTGATTTTTTTTAAAATAATACAATTTAATAATTAAGAAAGCGTATGTGCAGAGAACGAGGGATAGAAGCTGGTAAAGTATTCTAAAGAACAGGGTCTAAGTTTATCCATCTACTCCCTCCGTTTCTAAATATTTTACGCTGCTGTCTTTTTAAAATATGTTTGACCATTCGTCTTATTCAAAAAATTTAAGTAATTATTAATTCTTTTCCTACCATTTGATTCATTGTTAAATATACTTATATATATACATATAGTTTTACATATTTCACAAGAGTTTTTAATAAGATCAAGAAACGGAGGGAGAACTTATTATCACATATCAGAGCGCATAATGCAATACGCTAATGCGAGTTGCCGAGTTGGTAAGAAGGTGACGAGAGAAAAAATATATATATATTTTAAGGAGCTATACTAAAGATAAAGAAATACAATATATCTACGGTACAGTCAATCATGGGTTGGCTACTAATTAAGAAACGAAACTATATTTCGTTCGAGCTCCTTCATAGCCGGCTGATTTGCTCAATCTCTTCTTCATTGGTATATAAAAGTTTCAATATGTTTCTGCTGAAATTTTAGTATATCATTGGTGATTGAGTTGGTTTTCTAATTCTCTAATATCTATCTCTACTATTATAAAAATTGAAGTTGTTTTTACCAGTATTTTGGTAGATCATTCATGTTTGATTTGGTTTTCAAGTTCGTTCGCTTTTAGAAAATATGTATTTGAGTCGGTTTTTAAGTTCGTTCGCTTTTGGAAATACAAAAGACGCCATATAAGAAATCTCTTTAAAAACACTCGCATGCTAACTTGGGTCACTTTTGGAAATAGAGAAGGAGTCGTATAGAAAATCATTTTAAAAAATTCCCATGCTAACTTGAGATAAGAGTCGAACTTCTAATTACAGCTCATGATTATCTTTTTAAAAAATCCTAAACATATTCTCACAATGATTTTCACCTTAGCTAAACCGTATAACAATAATAATAAGACTAAAATAGCCCTCACCCGTTGTAACGCACGGGCATTTTTTCTAGTAACTTTATATATAGAGAGTTTTCATGTATAAAATTTTTCGGCAACGGCGAAGCCAGAATTTAAACACGAGGGGGGCCAGCTTAACAAGTGATTATGATCATAAAAAATAGTGTAACAAATATACGTAAATTTTTAACTCTTTCCACAAGTAATAAATCATATTATTGTAAAAAACAACACATGATAATATAAAAGATGGATAGGTAGCATTACTTCATGCATTTATTAAATTTTAATTTAGCTATATGAGGACTAAGCAGAATGATTATAAGCAGAGATAATATCATCCAAGCTAAAAGTCTAGCTGATAAATAATAAAAATAAACCTAGATCTTGTCAAAAGAAGCAACAAACTCCCTATCTTGCAAATATTAGTTAGTATTATAGAAATTTAAAAATTGAAATGGATTGGTAAATTACACTATGGGAATTGAGGTTTAATTCATAATTGAACACTACACCATAATAAATTATACCGCTTAAATATTAGTCACCTAAGGACTTAAACTTGATTATTACTGATATGTAGCACACTAGCACTAGTAGTGTACAGGTGGAGGGAGATTCATTAACTAGTATTCATTCTGTCGTTGGGGGAGGCCAGGCCTCCTCCCTCCCCCCTTAGCTTCGCCCCTGTTTTCGGCCAACATAAATGCAAATAATCACATGGGCTTTTTCCCTAGTTTACACGTGGGCCACAAGGTAGGAGGAAAAGGGAAGCAAGTGGGCTGGATTGGATTTAGTTTCTTAGCTTTGTGGTCCTCTGGTTCACCACGCTCTAGACTAAGCTAACTACTAATTTGACCCTCTTCTGTCAACTTTACTCATTTGATCTTTTTTTTTCAAAATTGAAGACACAGTCTGACCCTATTATGTTAAGGGTACGTAAATGTGTTAACTGGAGTACAAAATGTCCCTTCTGCCCTTACTCATTTTACTAAGTTTTTAGTTAGTTTGGCATAGTTACGTATGGTGAAATATTGAGAAAGAACAATGATAAATTTGTGCACTTATTTTAGTTTTCACCGATTTGTGACAAGTTTGACTTAAATTTATCATATTTTCGTGAAATTTGACCTAGGTTTGTTAGATTTTTTTGTCAAATTTGATTTCAGTTTGCAAAATGGACTTCAATTTGATAGATGTTTGACAAGGCTAACATATATGTGATGAAAATATGAATGAAAGTTTAACAAAAATTTTGGGCAGTATCCACCCAAAATACACCCACATTGAAGTTTAACCTATATTGAAGTTCCTCATTTGATATAAATTCCTACCAGAGCCAAAAATATTCCATATTGATTAAACCATATATATTTTGGTTACTTGCAATTCCATTGAACTTTGTCAAATTCTTGTAAGTTGTGTAGATACTTCTCATGCTCTATGATCAAGATCATACACCCACATATATGCACATGCTAAACTCCTACACTGGGAGCTAGCAATTATCCATTCCATTTCCATACTATCACCAAAAATGAATTCTCCATGATTTTATGTGCTTTCTTCTCCTAAAAATAAAATCCTTTTTGAAAAAAAAGAAGGAGGGAAAGGCATGGTTATGAAAATAATAAAGATATGCTCTCTCAAGTATGAGCATGATATTGAAAAAAAAAAGAAAAAAAAGATAATAATGTAGCCATGCCCTCTCCTTATTAATAAAAAGAAGGATTTTTGGGAGAAGAAAGTAAGCACAAAGGAGAAGCGTTTTCTTTATTTTTCTTCACATTTCATTTCCACCAAATATCACACACACACTTTGCACGATCTTGATCTTAAGTATGTTTAGTCATCTATTTTAGTCTAAGTTTTTGACTTAGTAATAAATGTGAATGCAAGTATGCGATGTTTGATCCCTACTGAGCTCCACATATCAAACCTTAGAGTAGGAATCAAAAAGGGCAAAAAGGTGAGGAATTCATATTGATACACTTGGAGAGAATGAGTGAATCATTTGAGGAACTTGGATTTCTTTTGCAAAATCATTTGAAAACTTCTGGAATAAAAGTTGAATAAAGATTGGGTGATTAGTGCTCTAATTGTTGTTCTGTCTTTCAACCGCTCAAGGCAAGGAAAGGCAGTGTCTTGTAGGAATCAGGGGTAAGGGTAAGCCACCATGTCAAATATTATTTAATTTGAGAGAGAGTACATATACCTTGCACTTGTACATTTGAGATATACAGCATAGTAGCAATTCCTGATCAACAACCAAGACTTTGTTTCTGTGAGCAAAGGTTCAAGCTTGGGGGGTTTTTGTTGATGGATGTTAGCGATCAGTTTCGACCGTCAATACTACCAAATTAGAGGAGAACTAGTTATGCTTGTAATGCATATTTGTGTTAGAATAATAATATTCCACTAGTAATAGGTTTACTAATTAACCTTTTGCAGAGAATAACCACAAAGTGGAGGAGAATCAACATCAAATCAGATGATCAATCAATCAGACAATGTCGAGGATCAGACTTATATATGAATGGGCCAAAAACTCAAAAATGACAAAACCAATTGGGCCAAAATTCACAAGTCTACGGAGAGAAGCAATGGAGGAGGCTGCCAGCCGAGGATGGGCTGGTTTGGCCCATGCCATGGTTCGGCCAAACCCCCATCAGTGCCTTCCATCCTGTGGTTTTGTGTGGATATCCAGGATGCATCCTCAATGACAGTTGCAGGGCAGTTAGGAAATTTCCAACTGCCACAACCGTCATTAGCAGCTATGAAAGGAGCTCCTCTCATTCCATTTTCCACACACTTCAAGTAAGAGCTTTCTCATATTCTCTCAAGTTTAGTTTAGTAGTATCAAGCTAGTGGAGTAGGAATATAATAGAAATCGGAGTCCAGAAGTCTTCGGAAGAGTTTGGGTATAGCTCTAGCAGCTCTCCTTTCTTCTTTTGTAAGACTTGTATTTTATTTAGAATATTTTTCTTTATACAATTCTGGTATTGAAATACTTTCCGAGTATATGAATGCCAACTTTACTTTATGTTTAAGTTATACTGATTATACTGCTAGCTTATCTGAGAGATGCACAGGTACGGGTATAATGTTTGCTATTGCAATTACTCTATGTCATGACGATGATATTAGAGTAGTATCTGGTAGTTTAGTCCTGGTGTCTAGATTACTGGGTATCATTATTTGGGGTTATATACTACGGATGAGAGGTGGGCCGCTGATGGTGACAGCTCAGTACGGGTATTCCTTCGCGCATATATATAGTCCTAAGTTAATTTCCTGGTGAGGGTACTCCTCCGTATTTAGCCCTGGTTGTATGGTCATGACGGGCTGTCGTAAGGAACTCAGTAGTCAGGGGTGGCTTCTCGAAGTACCAGGAGGGCATCAGAAAGAGGGTATTAGCTAGTTAATCATATAACTAGGATGAATGTATAATATGTATACTAGAAGTATAGGAATAGATTCTTTTTCTATTTTCTTTCCACATAGCTTAGATAGTTTAATATGAGAATGAGTAGTTCTATACTTGTGTGTCATCCTACCCTTTGGATTATATTAACCCCTACTTAGACTATGATTATTACAAGTAACATATAAATTATTAGCACGGTTCTCTCTACTATAATCTTCCTATGGGATTAAACAAATACGATACCCTTGCAATACTCTCGAGTGAAATGTTACAATGGTATATCCGTGTGCTTGCGGATAAACTCTGTAACCATAATATACCAGGAGTATTTCTGCGCCATTGCTGGGAATTATATTTCTAGTAATGTCGTTAAGAAATACCAACAGTGGCAAGTTTACACCACCGTACAGCCGGCCGGCACTAGCCGTAGGATATATAGCAGGTTTGTCTCCTCCCTATAATCAGTACCAGTAGATAGGCAAGATCTGCTATTCTCCTAAGGAGAGGAGCCAGGATGGTCGATGGTCCTGTGAAAGCATATACCCCAATTTGCTGATGAAACATTTTCTTTCAGGTGTTGTGCAAAGAGAAGAAGCGTGGTCGAGGTTGCTCTCGCTGCCACTCAGATGATTTGCCATTTATATGCATCTCAGATATGGTGTCTCTACTTTTCCCCTTTATAAGACAATGACAATATTTTTGGTACATGTTGACATAGAAAACTCAATTTGTTGTATATTTTACTTCCTAAGGTTGTGTTTTCACCAGCGTTGACATTTTCATGGTATTTTTTCCCTTAATCATAATGCTTACCTGTGTACTCCTGACCTCAAGGTGAGCACGAAAATCCCCTTTGTTGTATCCACTATATACCAGTCGCTATGCTACGGGCGGGATAGGGGTACCGGGCTCGTACTTGCTTGCATCCCCGCCTAGATGCTCTTGACTGGACGAGTGAAGCGAGCGAAGCGAAGCCCTAAGTTCAATGTATAAGCCCCGGGCTATCCTACTAAACATATTCCCACCATATGGAAAACCCACTCAATCTTCTGTCAAAATGACCCATCAGATTTGTCCTTTCGGGCATCTTCGACTTTCTTTCTTCCTCCCGCGCCCGCCTAAGCCCGGCCCGGCCCGCGTTAGAGGGGAAGATTAGCAAAGCGGAAAAAGACAGAGGGAGGGGGAGCTGCATCTTATTCTCTTCGCGAGAACTTTAGGATCGGAGAAGCATTCGGAAGGGGCGAGGCCTTCATTTCGTTGGCAGAAGGGCTACGGATTTGTCGGTTAGTTGATTCTCGAAATAAGGTCATTCGGAAAAAAAACTGCCGGTTTCTTAAGGCTTCAAACGAACGACTAGTCATTAAGAAACCCATGAAAAAAAAGTCTATTTATTACCTTTCATGAAGAAGTTTTGCCTGCGTGGGAATCTGCCGAACAGTTCGGGCCAAATCCTGAAGAAAGCTCAAAAGCGCTATTTGATGAGCCTGCGTAGTATTAGGTAGTTGGTCGGGTAAAGGCTCTGTTAAGGAGCTGATCCGAATACAGATACAAGGCCCCCACTCATCACAACGAACGGTGAGCTTTCCCACTAGCCTTCACAGGAGCAGCACAATCATGGCCAAAAAACAAAACAAAAAAAGATCGTATAGTACGAGAAAACCAATGGCATTTATCTATTCTAAGTAGTTTCTTCTTTTCTTTTTAGAGGATTTGTATGCAGATTTCAGACTTTCAGTCTAGGATTTGCATATCATTTTGAAAAGATAAGCATAATCCATCACTTGATAATTATTTTGCTTTTATTACTGATTTTTTATTCACCTAGCTCTAGTTCTACCTCTAACAACCTAACTGTTTCTATAACTCCGTATATTGCTGAACATTTAGTGTAAGCCCAGCTTTCCATATGCATCGATTTGGGAAAAAAAAAGTAAACCTTGTGCTCACTTAGGATCTACAAAAATTTATATGTTGATATTATTTTCAGCTAAAAATTATCTCTAGCTAGCCTTGGCTTATTGATTGCTTTTGAAACATATTACCTCCAATACTTAAATATCTAAGCTGTTATGTGTGACCACTGCTTTATGACGAATGCTACAATTAATATGTATGTGGTCTTCCTTGCCCATATACTGTTATGTTATTAAAGGTGATTGTTCTTGCTCTTATGCTGCAGTTTTTGTTTGCATGTCTAAACTCTAAAGGATGGTTATAGACTTCAGATTATTGTTCTACGAAGTAGGCAAATACTTATTGTTAGCTCAAGCCCAGTTTATCTACAATGGTGATCACTGGGTCCCTTTTTTTGAATGAGAGTGTAGGTCAGTACCCTTTTTACATCCAAGGTTACAAATCTGAAATACAGTTGCATATTAGCTGTGTTCGCCAGTAGACGTTCCCAACCGGAACAGTATTTGCGGAAAACGGAAAGGTCCATTAGCGCGTGATTAATTAAGTACTAGCTAATTTTTTTTCAAAAATAGATTAATTTGATTTTTTTAAGCAACTTTTGTGTAGAAACTTTTTGTAAAAAATTACACCGTTTAGCAGTTTGAAAAGCGTGCGAGCGGAAAATGAGAGAGGGGTTGGGAAAAGGGAGTCACGAACACACCCTTAGATGAGATTGTTGCCTTACAGCCCTGGTGGTCTGTATTTGAATAGCCAAGTGGTTTATGTCTTTGCCGGATCAAATATATGATTTATATTCCTTTTTTCCTTTCCCGCTAAATGCAAATTAGAAATGACATGCTTCTTTGTTACCTTCTCCTATGATTATATTCAGCTGATTTGCTGCCCTCCTCCCTTTTCCCCTTCTACTTCGAAACTCATGCTCTCATCGACTAACAATGAAGACAAACAATTGGCCTATGCTTAAGGGGTAATCATATATTATCATCACCATGCTGGTTTTTTTAGCTGAAAAATCTGTAACAAGCTCCATAGCTCATTGAATCATATTGTGATAACTACAATAGTCCAGCAGTGTGTCTGTAAGTCAATACATAATCCCAAGGTATGCTGCATCTAGCTAGAAATCGATGTATTTAGTTTGAATATGGTCAGAGCTTTAACGGACTAACGGACTAATATAGGTGTACTTCTTTACTAAATCAATTCAAGCTCTAAAATAATTTTACATATTTTCTTCTGCTATCATATTGTTTTCTATATATGATCCTAATCTTAAAAATGGTGCTACTGATTCTATAGCATGGTTTTCTTTCAATGACAGGATAAGAGACATCGAAGTCACCCCAACAGATCAATGCCACGTTCTTTTTTACCGTTAGATAAATGACTTCATTACCCCACAGGTACTTTTATTCTTATAAATTGGTATGCTCAGTTTATCAGTAAGTATTAAACGTGGTCACATATATTATTCCTTTTCTTTTGAAAAAAAAGCATTCAATATAACTTTGTCTTCTACACATGATTCGCCATAATTAAGCACATTTGTATTCTTTTACATCAATGATGCTTCTCCACATGATGTATTAGTTCTAAACTTATTATCGAAATTTCATGCCGCTAACGAAAAGTTGAAAAGCATGAACATGGAGTATATTGATCAACTTATTTTGCTGTTGAGATAATGTGATGGGTTCTGAGCTAAATCATAAACCAGGTAACAAGATAAGGTTAATAGACTATTGATCATCGATATTAACTCATTGTCTTAATTTATTTTAATTTTCTCAAGACATGATCTGAATATGTTGCAGTGAAGATGGTCATACTTTTCTCAGCTATGCCTTATGAATGGCATACATACAGGGCTAAAAGGCATGGTGTCTGATTCATGTTTACCAAGATTTTTGGGAATTTGGATATAGTTTACCTCTTTAGGAATGCATATAGTAATTACGCTCTCTGGAGACTACATCAAGAGGTAGAGTCACATGTTTCAATAATTAGTGATTAGTCAAATGCATACTTTTCTCAACTATTATAATCATCAAAGTTGTCTGAGGACCCATAAATGTTCTTTTTTTCTACCTTATATTGGTTATATTATGCACTTATACTACATCCAGTTTTACTTCTTGGTTCCCCTTCTTCGTATAGATGATACCAATAGATGTATTTTATTTAGTTTCCTTGTGTTCTGGGACTGATATCATTCTTTGTTGGTAATTTGGTACCCAAAAGCAGCACAAATAATGGATAGCAGAACAAATTAAAGATCGGATGTACAGACAGTTTTACCAAGTGTTTAGAGAACTAGCGTTAACATGCCATCACATTCCATATATGTGGAGATATGCATGTATGAAAGTTCATCTAAAAGATGGTTTGTTGTTGGCGTGCCCATTAAGTGCAATCTGTGGGGTTATGCCCGTATAGAGATCTACTAGCTAATAGATGTTTTCTAATTATTACAAGGCCTCATTGTACATTAACTTGATCTTTTAGCGCATTATGTTATTACAATTTGAACAAAATTTGGTTTGCTCAGTACCGAAATATGTGTGATTATAGATATTCGTGACAAAAAATACTAGCTGGCTATCAAATATAGTTAGTCTCTTATGCACGCGCGCAGCGTAGCGCGCGATTATTGCTTTTTTAGATTTAATTATTGCTAGTTAGCTTTTAAATCGCTATGTACAAGTTTATAAAAGTTTTACATATAAATTATCATTATCTAAAAAAATATATAAATTATTCTTTTTCTTTAATATGCTGTACGACATATTATCAGAGTATATTCAAAAGATGGGGGCCTGATATCATTCCTAGAACCTCCCAAAAGCACATTCAGCCATAGTATTTTCTCACCAGTCACCACATCATTACATTACATTACACTACACACTCGGGTACATTGTGTAGCGTACAATGTTTCCTTTTCAGTTCTCTCGAGTGGTCAGAGAACACCATCTAAACACCCCTACCCTTTTTCCCTCTTTGGTGAAAAGAATTTAAATCAAATGAATTTCCACTAGAGTCCGTGTCATACACCGGAGTTAGAATATTATTAGATAGCTGTACACCATTGTTACCAGCAACACAGCCAAATGCTTCTGCCAATGAAACCTCCGTCCTGAGGAGATGTTGTGAGCGTCAACAGTGTATGTTGCCCCTGTCTGTTCATCCTTAATTTTAATGCTAGAGGAACCTGCAAAGAGCGGACAAGCCAATTATGACACACAAGTTAGGTACTTCATCCATCCCAGAATATCTTTGTAGCTAAAAGTTGCAAATTCTGGGACGGAGGAAGAGCCCATCACTAATATGTTCAGAACTTGGAGCACGCAATGAGTGCAACATGCAAAGCTCTTTTACTGAACAACGCTTAGTATAACATGGTTCCAGCGCCCCATTTTCCTTATGGAGTGAAACTCAATCCAACTTTGGTGCCATATATTTTCGGATTGTCAAGACATTAGCAAGAACAATAGACTAAACATGTAAAGTACTATGGAATGAACTCATAACAATCAAATTTGAATGTGTTAAACTTACAGTTGTACTCAATCCAGCCAATGACTTGATTTTCCAGGTCATAGACAACTAACTTATTTGAAAGGACCAGATCTGGAAAAAAAACAGGTAATAGCACGAACATCATATATATAACAGTTCTAAAAAAACATCAGATATATAACATTGAGTAAAGGATTTGCATGTGCTGAGCAAGACAAACCTCCCAAAAGCACCATACCCTTCCCATCCTTTGATTGTAATCCACCATTTTGGAATCCAACACAATATAAGTTATCCTGCTTAAATACAAAAAAAAAAATCACAAATCTAAGTGTCATGAACATATATCTGTGAACCTGCATATTATGATGTTATATACAGAACATAACAACTACTACAAGACTGAATGCAACGGTATAGTATCATTTCAAACTATAGTACTACATTAAATTCAAATTAACTATCATGATCGTTGATTGGAACAATTAGACTTTGAACCACTGAATGTGGCAGGTTTAGGCTGCGTTTGTTGGTTGGAGATGGGAACTAATCCCTCCGACATGCAGAATGGAGCGACTCATTAGCGCATGATTAATTAAGTATTAGTCCTTTTTTTGAAACATGAATTAATACGTTTTTCTAAAAGCAACCTTCATATAGAAAATTTTTGCAAAAAACGCACCATTTAGCGGTTTGGGAAGCATGCGCGCAGAAAACGAGGGGGTGAGTAGGGAAAGGAGGGGAAAGAACACAGCCTTAGGCTACGTTCGGCATATGAGGATGGGAAATAATAACTCACGCACGTAGAATGGAGCGACTCATTAGCGTATAATTAATTAAGTATTAGCTTTTTTTGAAAAATGGATTAATATGATTTTTTTAAACAACTTTCCTATAGAAATTGTTTACTCCTTATGTGTTGGCTTTATTTTTTTAAGTTATTTTTGTTGCTTGAGTGTTTGCTCTTTTTGAGAGAATATTGTAATAATTGGCTGTAGGTTCGTTGAAGCAAAGGCCGGATTTTTAATTCCATTATCTAAAAAGAATATATTTTTAAAAAACAAACACGCTGTTTAACAGTGTAGGAATCGTGTGCGTGGAAAACGAGGGAATGGAGTTGGGAAGAGGGACAAAACAACAGAGCTTTAGAGTCTGATTTATGCATCCTACGACACAATTAGTGCAATTTTTCAAGACACAGCAGTCATTAGAATGTTACATATTTTGACATTTCTGACTCAGGTGGGATTGAAAATGCATCTCTGCCTTTGAAAGCAGGTCCAGATCCTGGCGAAACATGCATCCAAAGGTCAGTCCATTCAAGTGAGTGAGAACCAACTCTCTTGAAATATTTATGTGCGACAAGTGCTAACAATTCTATTATAATGTGTGTATTAGTAAAAGCCCAAAAGCTCAGGCTAGCAAGGAACTCTTTCCTATACTGTCAATACATATGGCTCTTTGATTGACGAGAAGAGCACTAGATTCTTCATTTATTGATTTTTGCTTGATCTAAATTAATATACTGCTCCTTTATTACAAAGGCTTTGGCCTAACATTTTAATCATTTCCAAGGAAACTAATGCTTCACTAACAAGAAAACTACTATCTTATCCTGAAGCAAACAACTGTATAAGCCACCCATGTGAACAGTTGCAATGCTATAGTACTATGCTGTTAACCCATAGCAATTTCTGTAGGGATTTTCTTTTATTTTTTGAACCTTTTCTTATTAATATTTTAAAAATAATTCCTTAGAAAAGTCATTTCCATAACAGAACCTTTTTTTTTGCCCATGCCATCAGTGTTGGCACAGCAAAACTGTACCATGTGTTGTTGTGGCAATGGTTTGCCCATGTCACCAACAATGTTGTGGTAACAATAAGCATGTTGCAGGATGGCACTACCCATGGCGTGGCCGGCAAAATTGTTCAGTTTTGAAATTAACTCCTTGGAGGGTCTATTTTAAAATGTAGTATGAAATGTTCAAATAACTAAACAAATTCCTTTTGTGAGACAGACAAAAAATTCCACATTTTGCCATCTTGGTTCTGGGGGAAAACTGGAATATGGTCAGTTCCAGCTTCTCAGCGAGACCATGTCAAAGGCAATTTTACCCTCTTTTTTTGTATTTTATATAACTTAGAATTTTATTTGGAATATCTGAGTCTAGGGTAAGAACTGGAGGCAATCATAAGAATATTGGTGTATAAGCTAATCAAATATGAGGGTTTCGAAGGGGTTATTCAGAAGTTCCCTTAACCCTGATCCAAATATTTCTGTCATAGAGAATGGCTGAATGCATCTTATAGAACAGAGAATGCCAATATTAAACATGAACAATTGGAAAAGAAGGGAAGGGATAATAAATAAAATAAAATAAACATATGCAAGGGAATGACTATTACTAATTGGGAAAAAGGTAACAGAGATGCAAACAGCAATGCAACTAGTATGCAAGGGAACCATGTTTTTGTACAGGTTTACAGTTTAAAATTAATTTGGATATGAAAATCTGCAACATTGTCATCACCTTCACAGTTGTTGCAAGTTGCAAAATACAATCGTAAACAAGAGTGGCTACAGAATACCATTGTAAAGTGAACAGATTTGGAAAACACCAGCACAGTCCATTTTCCGTTGAAAATGTGTAAAATGGCCAATCTACCCTCATTTTTTGTTTACCAGGGAGCAAGATGTGGGTTCAACCATGTATAGCCACTTTCACCACGTAAGTAGTGCATGGACATGTCCCCCTTTTTAAGGTCATATGCAATATCACACAAATTACAAAGAAGAAAAGGAGGATGTAGGAGTGATAACGTCATTTCAGGAAATCCCTCTCTCCTAATTGGATGTTAACAATTGCCATGGACTGCAAAGCCAAGGGCAATGCCACCCTCCAAAATTTTATACCTATAGTATTTTAAAACCCCTCATGTTAGCAATGGTATTTTAAGACTCACCAGCGGTTGAGATGGTACTAAACCAAATTTAATCCTCTTTAAATAGTGTGCAAAATTGCAAATATACCTGGAAAAGCTGCCCAAATGCTCTGAATCCATTTCATATTCCAGTTTAACATGTTATAACCTTATAGGTGTCATAAGTTGTAACAACTAAGTTGGCAAAGAAATACCAATAGGTGACCAAATCACTGGAGTGAGATGTTACATTACCCCATTTTCGAAGAAGTAATCGTGTGGATACACATTCAAAGGAAGATCATTCTCAAAATGGAAAGTGATCTTTGGAAAGTCATCATCCACTCTGCATAGAAAGATAAAAATATATAGTTAGAAATGTAACAAATAAAATTGCACTCCTGTGTATTCAAGAAAAAACGAATAAAATTGTAGTTGGGCTCATAATTCATTCTTCTCCCAACTTATTTGAAAGTCACGAACATAACATTATGGAACAATTTTGCTGCTCAACAATATAGCTAGATACTACTTCCTCCGTTTCACAATGTAAGACTTTCTAGCATTGCCCACATTCATTTAAATGTTAATGAATCTAGACATACGTATGTGTTTAGGTTCATTTACATCTATAAGTATGTAGGCAATGCTAGAAAGTCTTACATTGCGAAACGGAGGGAGTATGTTGTAAAGTATACCTCCCAACATACTGGAAACACAGGAATTCTTGAACATTATGGAAGGTTATATCCTTATGCTTGGCAAATACCTGAAATTGGTTGAGAAATATAACATGTAAAGAGAATGCATGCATGCAATCCTCCATAACATGGGAAAACAAATGCAGGGCTCGTTTCATACCGCAAGCATTATTTCCTTGTAAACTATCTCCGGAAGGTATGTCAAGGTCGTACCACTATCAATTATGGTACCCTTCTTTTCGCCTGTATCAAACATATGTGACGGAAGCTTTAGTGCAGTACCACCAACATCAATTGACTTGAGGTTTACATTGTAGTGTGGCCTGAGTAGTAGAATCATGGATAGGTATTAGAATGGTGTAAATGGAACAAAAGGAAACCAGTTGCAGACATGCAATACATATCACAGGTACATATGTACCCTATCTGCCAAAAAAGTGTACATTCCCTAAAAATCAGTAACTGCCATGGAAAGAGGTTCTTAGAGATTCATAAATGATACAATAGAATTAAGTTGAACTGGCCAGGAGAAAATATGAAGAAGAGAGTAGGATACTGGCAGAAAGACATCTCTGCACCACACATTGATTTATTCTGCACATGAGATGTGCATGCTACAAAGGTAAGCCAACTTTCCACCATAAAAACATCAAGTAACAAATTCTAGCTAAAATAGTTAGGTAACAAGCAATTCCAAAATAGTATCCTTCAATCTGCGGCAAAGATAAATAAATCAACGACAAATTTCACATGATTCCATCCCTTCAACATCTACAGCATACTATGTATCATTTTCTTCTCAACATTTGTAGCAGTAGATATTATAAACCAGAATCACAACATTTTCCACATTAAGTTTTACAGATAAAAATGAAAATCATGCTAACAGCATATGAGGACGAGAGATTATACAAAATGTGAACCCAATACATCTAAGGTCGAAGATATCTATGTCAAGATTTACAGTTATTTGGTATGTTCATCAGTTCCAAAAGGAAATGGCAATTTGAGCCAGAGTCAAAAGAAAGGGATGACAATAATAAAAGAAAAGAATCAATTTTACTCCCCCAAACTATTTCACTGGAGCACTTAACCCCCCTAAACTATTTTTCAGCTCATTTTACACCCCGAACTATTGAAAACGGTTCACCTTACTCCCTAATAGTATCTCTTTTTTGTTTCTCAAAGTTATATTTTGCACTGAAATTTGGTAGTGTTGTTAGATGCATTACAACTTACTCCCTCTATTCCATATTAATTATCAAATAAGTTTTTTTCATCAAGACCAAGGAAGTATTAACTTTCTTATATTTCATTTAATGTGACTGTGGTACGAGAAAAAAATCAAGAAACATGCACACTTTAACTTCCACCATACACAAGCGGGACCTTTACTACCCTAAATGCCTACCTGCATGCATGCAAACTCAATTTGCATGCATAAATGCAATGATACTACACGTCAAACGAAGGGACCATGGTTATATGATGATCAATTTGGAATTTCTGATTTTGGAATGGAAGGAGTACCTATGAATATTTTTTAGATTTTCTTTATCACTGTTTACATAGATTGAAGGCATGTAAGACTAATTTAAATGTTGAGATTTTAACTTCAAGCAAACAGTCTTGAAAAGAATTTAAAAATATTTTGGAACTTTGATAATACAGCCATCTATGGCTCTAAAAAATTTCAGCTTAAAATATAAGTAGTACAAAGAGAAACAAAGAAGAGAAATGCTATTAAGCAGTAAAGTGAAGCATTTTTAAAAGTTTAGGGGGAAGATGAGCCAAAAAAATAGTTTATAGGTTAAGTGATTCAATGAAATAGTTTGACGGAGTAAAATGGACTTTTTTTCAAAATAAAACATGCAATGTTCCTGTTATCTACACTGTGCTGACAGCCAGTGTGAGGTATTTGTACTAGGTATCTATCTATATACTACCTTAAAAGAAGATAGTGGTGGTGGCAGTGAATCTGCCATCCATCTACTTCCATTGTAAATTTTACAAATTACCCCCTTGAATTTCTCAATATTAAAACACAACCATAAATGGATAGCCACATAAAAAACAAAGTGAGGTGAATATTCCCTATAGCATAGGAGGATGGGTAACACATTTCATGGAAAAAAATTATTTATTTCACAATATTATAATATATTTTCTATTCGTAGCAAAGCACAGGCATTCAGCTAGCATACAAAATTCCTCTAACGATTATCTCTTCCTGAAGCTGTTATTCGTATATTCCAAATAGTTTCATTCCCTAAGTGCTCAACTCAATAGTTCAAGGCAGATGGTAATTTCACTGGATTAAATTTGACCAAAAAAAAAGACGCGAATATTAGGGAAGGACCTAATATTAAATAATTAGAAGGGGTGAGGCTTCGAACCCATGTCGTCTAGCCCACCACCTTATGGAGCTAGCCGGAAGACCCCTGAGCATTTCTCAAAAAACCTTGAATGCTTGACTTTAGAAAACCTCAACTAATTGGACAGTTCACGCTACATTGCAGTTACGGATGAACAAAAAGTAGAGCGTTTAATTAGGACAATTATGTTTCACATAGTGCATCAGATTTGGACCATGCGTCCTTGATAAGAAGATAACGCAATGATGCAGAGGGAAATATCACATTTCTATGTCCTTTTGAGGGTTTGAAACATGATTGATGAATCTCCTAAAATATATAGGGAAAATTGGAACCATGTCATTATATTTTTGCAAAATTTGAGATATGCCATCCAGACCCACATGTCATTGACTTATGTGGGTCCTACATGTCATTGAGATACCGATGGCATATCTCAAACTTTGCAAAATTATAATGGCATGGTTCCAAATATCTCCAAAACCATGTTTCGCTAACTAATTGTTCAAATAGAGTCAAAAATTTATATTTAAAGTAGCTTAAGAAATTTCACTATGAGCAAAAAGCAAACAGAATAATGAGGTGTTGGTACAACGTTGACATACATATTGGGCACCAATGGTGTTGTTTTGACTTTTGGTTGCACCACATTTCCAATAGCGAAAATTCCACCGCCGTTTATAGTATCCAAACAATGAGCAAATATCTTCTTCACCTTCCCTGCAGCAGATAACTGTGATAGCATTGACGTATTTGATTGACCAAACCCTATAATTCCATCAAGGGCTTGGTTTGAACTGCCTAAATCCCCACCTTGCTGAGAACCACACCTACAAAGGACAGGAGTGCATTTATTTGCATTGGCATCTTCAACACATATAACTAAATTGATTACTAAATTCCACATTGCTGTACACTTCTGTTACTGTCATGCATTCATGTTAATTGTTAATTTTGCTTACTCCATTGCCACATTCTTCATAAGAGCATGTAATGAATATTTTTTACACCAAGACAATATTTGATGCCTTTCTTAATGGCAGATTATGCAATAAAAAAAACCCCTCTTCAAAGAACATGGCTATGAGTCTTAGTCACCTTATATAAAACAAAACATAGACAACAAAATAGTTAGGAAAATATTCGCAACCTCTGGCACATGGGAGGAATCATGTAAGCATTTTCCAACAAAACATTACTACATACAAATTCTACCTAGAGACCAGAGGCATTGCCACCCGATGAATTGAAACAGTTTCATGGTTTTTTTTTCCTTAACTATAGGGAAGTTTCATTATATATCGTGTGACAGACATAAGCTATCTGAAATTCACATGCAAATTTGATAACGTGATGTCATTTCTAAGAAACAATAATAAGTGTAACAGTAGATCATTCGAAGGTAGCTCATGCAAAAGCAGCGGTAAGACAGGGACAGAGCACAACTGACCCAAATGTGACGGTGGAGTTGGCGGGTCGTGTCCGCCCATCCCCGGACACCTGATCAAACTGCAGGAGGTCGGACACGAAGTACCCTGTGGTGGAGCTACCGTCACCATACGTGACGCTGTACTCACAGGGCAAGCTGGTGGTGCACCCGGGCAGCAAGCCCCCGTAGGTGGCGGCGCAGAACCCCTGATCGCACGAAACCTTGCTCCCAGTAGACGAGTCCTTGGGGTCATACAGCGTCAGCTCTAGCTGCACGCAACGCACAGTTTTGCCCACAGTTGAGAGAATCCAAAAATCTAAAAGAAGAAGAAAAGAAAAGAAAAAGAAAACGAGATGGTGTGTTACCCCGAGGCCGCTCTTGCGTGGGCATCGATCGCAGGAGATGCAGTTCACCCAGAGGATGTCGCTGCCGGTGTCCACCTGCACGTAGTACCGCTTGGTCGGCGTCCCGATCCCGATCTCCGTGTAGTACAGCCTGCGGCGAGACGAGAGAGCACCAAATCAGCCAAGCAAGCAAGCACGGCAGCAGCAGAGGCCAAGCGAAGGGGAGGGAGGTGGCGCCGCGTACCCGGTGTCGGTGGGGAGGCCGAGGCCGCCGAGGGGGATGTCGGCGGCAGCGAGGAGCCTCCCCCTGCGGCTCCCGTCGTGCGCTCGGTACGCCTCCGCCGCCGCCCCCGCACCACCGGCGGGGAGGCTGCGGCGCACGTGGAACACCCCTGTTGCTTCCGCCCCCGCTCCCTCCACCGCCGCCGCGACGACGACGAGGAGGAGCAGCGCCACCGCGGGCGCTGGCGGGCGGTCCATCGTGGGAGTGCGGCGGCGGGCGGCGGCGGCGAGAATCGCTGCTGCCTTAGGCCACCGGCCCTTCCCTCCTCCTCCTCCTCCTCCGGCTCCACCTCCGCCTCCGCGGGTGAGCTTGAGGTTAATTGGGGGAGCGGAAAAGGTGGGGGAAGGGAGGGAAGAAGGGGGTGGGGGGAAAGGGAGCGGGTGGCGGTGGGGTGGCCTCCTCCGCCCGGGGATGCGGGGGGAGGGAGACGTAGACGGAGACGGGCCGACGACGCGGAAATAGTAGGCGTCCAAGTCCAACCCCTGCTTCTCTCCTCAAGTTGTCGTCGTCAGGTGGGTGGTCGCCGTGTCCAAGAAAAAGGAAACGCGGGGGGCTCTTCTTTTGTGGTTGTGGTTATGGGAGCTCACTTCATTAGTTTGACTCAACGTTGAATAATAATACTCCCACGTCGTTTATGGCAAAGCTAATTAAAGGTAGAAGAAAAAATTACAACTGGATGGGTTCTTTTTATGGCAACTTTTATAGAAGATGGGACTATCGCATCTAATCCTATAAGATAATCTTATAGAGAGTTGTAACCCATTAATTCTAAAGCTCAACATATAAATATGCCACTTCATCATCCACTAACAATAATTATATATAAAATTTATGCAAGCATTTAACATCATCTATAAATCAGCATCCAATCATCTTCCTTCACACAATATTTTTAACATATACACACACACATATATATATATATAAAAATCTCGGAGCCACCCATTAATCGTAATGGAACTCTGTGCAAAGTTTCCCCCTGTGATATGAGTTACCACCCCTTGATCACTTATAGTACCCCAAACATCCGACTGCATTTTCCAACTGCAATGGAAAATGACTACCGAAATAGAATTGTTCATCCAGAATAGACCTAAGAAAACATGATCCCAGGCGGATACTTGACATGTTCCCCTCGCCCAGGCCCATCGCAAGGGAAGCGAAAACCAAGATTTGCTTTATCGGGTATCAAACGGGAACTGCGAGCAAATAAAACACCTTTCAAAAGTATTAATACAGTCACATGGATTGTAAATGCGTGAATGTGATGGACTAAAAAATCTGCGGTTATATATATATATATATATATCATTTTTATAATACTTAACAAATATTTATCCATATAATCAAAGTGTGGGATATCATATTTCATCTACAATGTATTTTTCTTTGAACATAGTTTGACAAACCACTTGTATTTGTTGTTAATAACTAATATATTTTTTCTTTTAGCTCGATTACTAAAAAGTTATTAAAAGTTAGTTAGGAATTTCTGCAGCAAAACGCGGGGAATCACCTAGTTTCATATATGACATACACCGCTAAATTAAGAGGTAACTGTCGAGGGGGCGGTCCCTCGGACAGCGGGGAGTCCCCGAGAGTGAAGATTTGACTAGGGGTTAGTCGGCATGAGGTGCGGAGTATCTGCGATCGTGATGGATTCGTGGGACTCGACCGCCTCGCGAGAAGAGGGAGGCGGGGGTTATACAGGTTGAAGCCACCCGGAGGTGTAATACCCTAGTCATGTGTTGGTGTTCATTGTCTTCTCTAGATCAGCTAAGTACAAAGGAGACATTTTTAGGCTACAAAGCAATAGTTCTGACCTAGAAGAATCCAACCCTTCATCCGTATCTAGTCCCCTTCCTTTTATAGTCCAAGGAGGGGCTCACATTATTAGAAATCTACTCTTAGTCTTGTCTAATCAGTCGTCTTGTCGTTGCTGGCTGCTTCCCTAACGCAGTTCTCAAGAAACCCTTCAAGTCTTACCGTTCATATTATCCCGGGCTCCGGGCTCCGTCTTAGACGGTTGGGCCTCCGCCAGTGTGTTCACCACGTGGTGCGTGGTGGGCCCGATAAGGCTTGACCTGCCCGAAACAATGCCACGATTGCTTCTCTACCCGTTTGGCTAAATCAGGTGGCACTGGGCATGTGCGACGCGTGTCCCAGGCGCCACCGTCCAAAGTAACTTAGCGTTGGCATATTGTCCACGCCCTTTCAACTCCAGATTGGCCGAGGATCCCCCATAAACCTGTTTCATTTATGGCGAGGCGTGCTGCCTCATAGCTGGCTATGGAGCACGCCCAACTTCCCGGTAGTTTCTGAGGTCGCGTCCTCCCGCGCTCAAAGAAGGTTGATTATTCTTAGATGAGCTTCTAGTGATGGAAGAATATTCCAAGATTATGCGCCTTGTCTATTTTGACACCCCTCTAGGCAGAAGTACACAAGTTATACAAGGACCAAGGTGAGCCCGGGGCCCAGAACAAGGCCGAGCTCGAGTCAAACCTTAGTTTACGCTTTCATGCTTGGCGTCTCGTCACTCTTCTTCCTTGAGTAACATGTGAGTTGTACGGGCTAAGGTGAGCCCGGGGTCCAGGCTCAGGCCGGGCCCGAGGCAGACCTTAGTTCATTCTCTTAAGATATAAGTCTTGTATGTTTCTACGCCCTTCCTGCTGAGGACCTAGAACCTACAAGGAAGGCATATTTGGGGTATGATTGGGACCCAAGCCAGGCCCCAAGCTACTTTTATACTTAGAGTTTTGAGTCATATATGCAATATTCCTCCTTAGCTAGAGAGAATCCCACATATGAAATCTTAGGCGGGCCCGGGGCCCTCTGGAAGGGGCCCCTAGCTGCATCACCCTAGGATTACCCTTTTATTTTTTAAACACTTTATGATGATACTATCTATATTTTCTATATAGTTGGAAGAAAATAATGTTCGATAGAAGATGTTGAAGCCAACATGAACAGACAAAGATCATTTATCAGCTCTATTCCGAGGATACGAGAAGAAGTCCGACCACCCCAATAGTAAGAAGAACGGGAAGATCTTAATAAAACTCCGCAACAAGTATGACGATTACATATTTATGTGCTAGAAACATTGAATCCCATACAAAAATACCGTATGACATGTCTCTACTGGGAAAAGCTATCGAATGTTGGATTTCCGAACTTTAAATCAGATGAGGTTGAATCAAGTGATATACAGCTTTCTATTACCCAGTACATACAATTACGTGTACTATAAAAACATGAAGTTGTTCACCAACAGATTAATCAATCAGATATCCGGAATTTTGGGAAGAACCAAGGAAAGAATATGATTCCCACGCTACTATTTGGACTCATCAGAAATATCGAGGACGAGATTTATTTAAGAGGGTAGGTTTGTAGCATCCTGAAAATGTGTCATTTTCTTGCATCACGCCGATTCTTATATTCTTAATAACCTCCTAAACTTAGGACAGTATAATTAGAGGGACCTCCTAAACTTGCACAAAATCCTTCTGTGGCATTTAATCTCTTTTGTGTTTTTCATTTAAAAGTATATTTGGTTAAATTGAGGTATTTCTTGATGGAATTTTATTTTCGAATATAAAACCTTCTTTCAACTAAAATTCTTTCATTCAAATTTAGTTTGAAAACCCTTTCTATTTTTATGAATTATGGTCCAAGAAATTCTCCAGTATTGCCCTAGAACCTAAACCAAGCGATTCCAATTTTATTGGAATTAATTGTCGACCCATCCTTTAATTCTAAATCTATCTTTAACTTTCTTCGAATATTCAAATTCCTTCCAAGAAGTGCTGAGCAAATTCCTTCCAAATATATATTGTGTCCAAGTTCCTTTGTCCAACCTTCCTATTCAAATCCTCTCCAAATACAAATTCTATTCAAAATTTCCTTTCCTCGGCCCAAATCGGCCCAGCCCGAGAGGCAGCCGCCTCTCTCCTCTCTGTGGGCGCTGTTGCCATGCGCCATGGGCGCCGCCGACCGCCGTCGTCCATCGTCGCCCACAGCTTGTGCCTCGCCGACGCCGTGCCTTACCCTCCTCCTCCGTCACCCAACTTTGCCGCAGCTGCCACGTGCTCACGCCGCCATCGCCAACCAACCATAGAACGAGGCCGGTGTTGTTCCTTTGTTTTCCACGCCATTGCCGCCGTGACCAAATCGACGACCGCCTCTGCAACCGACTTGATTCATCGCCTCTCAGAGCATCTCCAACAGCCTCTCTAGATTTGACTCTCCAAATGTCTATTTGGCCAACTCTCTATTTCATTGTCAAGTCAAATTGATTGTTTACTCCAACGGCCTCTCCATCCATCATCTCTATTTTGAGTCTATGATAGCGGGACCCATGCGTCAGCCTCCATACCCATTCTTCCTCTCCCTCTTCCTCTTTCTCTTCCCGTACTCCCGACACAACGGCGATGAGCAAAGGGTGGCGGCGGCGGGCGCTGCTGGAGACGGCGCGGACGACGGCGGCAGCGGGCGCGGAAGGCGCGGACAGCGGCGGTGGCGGGCGCGGACGGCGGCGGCAGTGGACGCGGCTAGGGACGCGACGGCGCGGACGGCGGCGGCGGCTGGCTCCGGCGCCTCTCTCCTCCTTGCCCTCGTCGACATGCGGTTCTGTTGCCTTCTTGCTGGGGGAGAGAGAGATGGGGTGGGAGAGGGAGTGGTGGGGCCCACGAATAGCCAGGCAGAGTGACTCTCCAAGTTTGGCTAGTGAGGGGTGAGATTTGGCCATCCAAATGGCTTAGCTAACAGGATGAAGAGGCTGTTAGATACTTGCTAAAATTTAACTTGGCCAGCCATTTGGCCATTCTATTGGAGTTGCTCTCACTGCCTATAAATAGTCGGCAACCCCTCCCCTTTTCTCCACACAAGCCGAGCTCCTCGAGCTCTCTCTCTCTCTCTCCTCCCATGTCCGGCCGTCGTTGCCGACGGTCGATCTCCTCCACCGTAGCGTTTCTATCCTTAACCTTGCGCCACTATGTTGGCCTCCCTCTGGCGAACTCATTTTGCCCATCTCCCCCTTTATTCCCCCTCACTTTAAGCCACCATCGTCACCACCCAATCTGGTTCAAGCCAAGCTCTTAGCTGCGTCGTTCCGGCCTTCTCTCTCACTCCCTCTACCAGCCACCGACCTCCCTGAGTACGCATCGAGCGGGAACACGATATGTCACCGGCGTCGCCGCATTCCGGCCACCGGAGGGCCGGCGCCCCGCTCACCCTCTCCTCTCTCCCCCTCTCGGCTACTAATAGAAGAAAGAGTAAATTTCACAAAACTACACGTTTTATGGTCCAAGTTGCAGAAAATCACACACATTTTGACACTTGGCACTCAAGTACATATATTTTGGTAGTGTAGTTTGACAAAACCACACTATCAATGAATGAATTCACTTGTGAGATGACGTGGTTGTTCCACCTAGGATGAGGACGAGGCATCCTATTAAATTCGTGCGATGGCTGGTAATAGGATGCCACGTCCTTATCCTAAGTGGAACAGCCACGTCATATCACGAGTTAATCCATTCATTGATAGTGTGGTTTTGTGAAACTACACTATCAAAATATGTACTTAAGCGCCAAGTGTTAAAGTATATGTGGTTTTCTGCAACTTGGATAACAAAACCTGTAGTTTTGTGAAATTTACTCTAGAAGAAAAGAAAAGAAGAAAGGAACGGGAGGAAGAAGAAGGAGAGAAGGAAAAAGAAAAGCCTGACAGGTGGGTCCCCTGCACAGTGACTTTTCTCATTTTCTCTATTTAATTCAAACCTTATTCTTTAGAAGCCCATATCTCCTAAACCGTAGATCCGATTCAGGTGAAACTTAGACCTAAATTCATCTAAATTCAAAAGCAACATTTTGATACCCAATTTGCTATTTTATAATTTTATTTGAATTTCCTTAATTTATTTTAATGTCATTTGCTTTTCAAATATCTCCTTTTACTCCAAAATACCCTTTAGCCACTAAAAGCCGCTGGTTGGAACTTTACGCCTTTCATGGGGACGTTTGTGCGGTCTGCTGACCTCGACGTCGGACCGTTAGTTGTAAAGCCCGGCAAAACCAAACCTACGGTCGAAGTGTTGCTCCTGGCACCCCACGCCTCGATGCATATAGCGGTCGGAGTTTCACTATTTCCTCGACCTCCATAGCACACCACATAGTTAGCTCTCGAGCTCTATGTGATCCTAGCCGCTCTGCCGCCACAGCGCCACTCACGGTTGTCGGAGTAACACTTCCACCCCACTAAACCTGCACCCACCTCCTATTCTTCTAGCCGATATGCTGTCTATCGACACCGGCTAGAAATGATACCAAACCTAGTCGTCATGCTACCCAACTTTAGCAACGACTAGTAAATAACCAAACCCTAGCTGAGATACTGCTCTATTCCATAATCAGCTCAAATACAACTAAACCTACCACCAGCCAATACTAGCCATATACCAGTTAAACCAGTTCAATTACCCAATATACATCCTATCCTTTCAGCAACCAAGCCCACACATGAAATATAAGCGACAGTAGTTGCTTAATCCCCTCTAGCCTCCAACCCTATAGAACTTACATGTGAAATATTAACCCAATAATCCCTATACCATATAAAGGAGATATTTACACCCTAAACCTAGCCCTTCTCGGCATTTTATCATTTTTCTTGTTATTCAATGACTTTTATTGAATTTGGTTCTTCCTCTTCCTTAGTAGAGTCTATTGTCTTTTGGATGGCAACATGTGGTATTTCGAGGACCGAATAATTATGTTGCCTATCTTGGATTTTTTTTTGCGTTGGAGCAAGGCAAGTTATTATTCCTCCCCTTTGAGCATAAATGTCATACATTCTATATCTCTATTATATGCATTAGTCATTCATGATTTCGAATGAATAACCTGAACATATAGCAAACCAGATATATG
Organism: Oryza glaberrima; assembly: GCF_000147395.1. NCBI lineage: Eukaryota > Viridiplantae > Streptophyta > Magnoliopsida > Poales > Poaceae > Oryza > Oryza glaberrima. Next base: position 12,993,933 of record NC_068329.1, read on the forward strand.
CTAGACCTTGCTTAGCCATGCTTAGTTAGAATATGCATAAAATTTAATGAACTTAGATTGGGACAATACGTAGGAACTAGTTGATTTCCGGGTGGCTAGTACTGTCCTGGTCGATATAATTGTCACCAAGTACTTATGTCAAACGAACGGGTACGACCGCAGCTTCTAGAATGGGGACAGACCTAGTTATTATGTTAATTAACAATGTGGTACCTCTGTGTAGTGGTTCTTGTTTTTAAGTCCTCGCGCAAGAGGCAAACTTATGCCGAGCAGGGCAATTGTGATATTTACCGAGGCGCAGGTAAATATATGGGATTTATTGATGTTGCGACTTGTTTGTGAACCCTGATTGCGATGACATGGTGTCATACAATCAGTTCTCTCTAAAAACCTCAGGAACGCCAGAACTCCTCTCGCTGCTGATAACGTCACGCTAAGAGCGCATGGGGACTAGAGTTCATGGAACAGGTGCCACTATTGTTAGTAACCTAATACTGGGCTCATGACTAAGCTAATGATTATTGCCAAGTTATGGACTGCGGGTAAAGCGTACATTTACTGCAGTAAAGTGAAAATGAATCTATTCGAATAGCCGTGCTCACGGATTTGAGTATTAGGACTCATATGGTATTTGGTTAGAAACATAATTCAAGATTTTATTAAATACTATTGCATTAAAAACATTACAGGTTTTCTCCCTCTTTATTCTCAGCTTTCTGCAAGTAATAATAGCCCTACTCAAATATTACCATTTCATGCCTTCATATTGAATATAATAGCTTGCTGAGTACGTTGTACTCACCCTTGCTTCAACCCCTCTTTTTCAGAGTCTATTTGGAGTTTTTGCCAAAGCTGGGAGTTCAATCACATAAGTTAGTTTCATTCTAACTTAATTCTCAATTATAGATTAGATAGATGGTTTAAGTCTATAGCCAAACATTAGAGTTAAGTCATTCTATAACTTCTAAAAAAGTACAATATACCATTTGCTCATTTGCCGCATCACATCATGTCGACCCATTTGGCGGGATATGCATTACTTTAACTTATTAAGGACATAACAACCTTCACATTTGCTTAAATAAAAATGATAGTCCTCTCTAATCGCATTGTAATTAATCACCAAAATCATTAGGGTCTAGATGCACTTTCAATTATCTAGGAACCCATATTTAAAAAAAATACTCTTAACTTTCATAAGTCCTAACAAAAATGGGAATCCCCTAGTTTCCTCTCAACTTAAGCTATTGATTTATTATTAATTATTTTCTTTTAAAGAAGTCTTTCCAAAAACCTTACTCATTTATTAACTTAAACAACAAACATTGGTTTTGTATTTCAAAATTTCAAACACCGAGTTCACCCTAATCTTTTGGCTGACATATAATGTCCCATCTTGCCGGTCTATATATCTTTTTATGCTCATCCCTTGCCAGAAGAAACATGATATATAATAATCAATTTGTGAAGAACCACTTTAGAAATCTCAAAAAAAGATAACACAGAATTTATCAAAACCAATCTCCCCTACAGACATGTGGGGTGTGTTTGGTTGCTTGTATCTATCTAGCCTGGTTCATCTCCCTCATCCAGGTTGAGCTCATGCTGGTTGTTTTTTTTTTTCAATTTAATGTGATACACATGCAGTTGTTTGGTTGTTTGCATTAGTCTAGCCTGGCTAGTATGAGATGTTGTTTGGTTGTGGTGTTAGAAATAGCTATATGTTTACCTTTCCAATTTCTAAGTTTTTTTTTCAATTCTTTACTCAATTTTTTTCAACTTTTGTTACTAAGTTTTCTAAAATGCATAGAAATACCAAGATATCTGAAAGGAATCCCCTAGTCTGCAACCAAAAATGTTGGAATATTAATCTTGACATTCTTTGCCTGACCCAAGCAAAATAATTCACTTTTGTGAAAAATATCATATATTTTCACTTTTGTTTGAATGATACATGCAAAATAGGTTACATGACAAGTGAAAATAGATTAGTTTAAATCAAATCGATGCATTCAATACTGTTTTGCCTGTTTTATTACCGAAGGTTTGTGATCGAAATATGTTTTAACAACCGCAACCAACGTTCAAGATGATTCGAAGGTTGGAGGTCGAAATATATTACCGAAGGTTGGTGATTTGAATCAAGTTGCATTGAATTCTTATTTTGGTTAAATATTTAAGTACTATGCTGTTCATGGATATGCAGTTTGGTTTTCTACTTAAAGTTTTATACTTAGTTATGGATATATAATCTGTTCTTTATTTGTATTCATGTGGGTAAATCGCTACTATGAAAACGATTTTTCCGTGTGGCCAAAAGGGGTTTTCGCATGTGGATGGGCTACCCGCACACACCCAAGTGTCTAGAAAAATCGCTATTTTTGCATGCGGCGGGTGGCGCACCCGCACGCAGAAATCTGATTTTCGCGTGCGGGTGCTTACGTCGCCCGCACGGAAAAATAAAAAACCGAAAAAAATAAAATCAATAAATCCGAACCCTAACCCTAGAAGTCGCAGTCGCCATCATCCTCATCGTCGTCGTCATCCTCGCTAGATCCGCCCGCTCCCGTCGTCGTCACCGGATTTGCCGCTGCCACACCTCTTCCCCACCGCCCGCCGGCCACCGCCACCGCCGCCGCCGGAACTGGGTGGGGGACGGTCGCTGTCGCCCCTCGCCGCGTTCCGCACACGGCCGCGGTCGCGCACCCACCGACCCAAGCACGTCGACCACCGCCGTCCGCCGAGCAGCTCGCCACCACGCTCGAGCCCGCCACCTCCCGCCTCGTCACCACTCACCAGCCTCCCCGAGGCCAGTCGCCAGCCGCACGCCGCCTCCCGCCCCTCCCGGGAGAGTAGAAGAGGAGAGGAGAGAAGAGAAGAGAAAGAGATAGAGAGGAGAGGAGAGAAAGTGAGAGATGAGTGGAAATAAAATGGAGGGGAGGTGAAAAATTTAAAGTGAGTAAGAGGGAGAAGAGGGAGGGGTATTTTTTGCGTGTGGACCTCTTAGAGCAAGTATAATAGTAGGCTATAGGTCGGCTAAATGCTAAGGTGGAGGAGAGAAGAGAGGACAGAGAGGAGAAGCGGGCTGTAGACTTACAGCCGGCTTGAACACAAGAACCAAGAAACTCCGTGAGAGAGACAAGTATGCCATATATTAATTGTAAAGAGCTAACTATTATATGGATAGGCTGAGAAAAACTATAACGAACCTTATAGCTAACATGTCGGCTGTATTATTAGCCTTGCTCTTAACCACCTGCGAAAATAGGCCCACGGTCCATTTAAGAGGCTCGCACGTGAAAATCGATTTTTCTGTACGGTCCTTTTGAGAAGCCGAACATGAAAATGGAGGACTTTTCGGTTTTATCGGTAAATGCTTTATAATTGTTTAGGATAGAAACCTAAATTCAGGATTGTTCAGAATAAAAACTACCACTTCAATTCTACTCATACCTCTTTTTTTAATAAATAACACCGTTAACTTTTAAACACATGTTTAACCATTCGTCTTATTCAAAAGTTTTATGCAAATGTATAAGATATAAATCATGCTTAAAATACTTTAAGTCATAAACTAACTCACAACAAAATAAATTATAATTACGTAAATTTTTTTTAATAAAGATAAATGGTTAAACGTCCCATAAAAAAATCAACATAGTAATTTATTAAAAAAGGAAGGTAGTATTTGTTTGGTCGGTGTGTAATTGTGTTCAGCCTATTCGGTGTTGCATTCGGCCAAATTAAGGCCCACGCCGGTTGCCACCCACCTTGTACTTGTCACGAACTCACGATTTGGCGCGTCGCCGTGCACGGAGTCCATGAAGACTGGAAAGCAGAGGCACACCGCACACGTACGCGCGGTCTCGCGGACCGGGGCCTGCGCTGCGGCCGGTGGCCTATTGCTAGCTAAGCTCTACCTTGGCTCGCTCGGCCGCCTGAACCCGAAAGCCAAAAACCCCTTGCGGCCTTGACCAAACCCTAGCGTTGATCTTTGCTCCCTCCTCCTTGAGTCCCCTTTCCCTGCCTGCCGCCTCGCACACCCGCACGCACGCACGCACGCACGCACGGCCGCCTTCTCCTCTTTCCCCTTCCCGCACGCGCCTCCCCCAAGTCTCCGCGACGCCCACACAAGCGGGGGGAAGGAGAGGACTCCGGACTCCACTCCCCCCCCCCCCCCCCCGCCGCCACCGCCGCCACCGCCGCGAGGAGCCCTAGCCCCCCGCCCCCGTCCGCGCGCCGCCGCCGCCGGTACCCCAAGCCGGCCCGGAGATGGATCTGCAGAGCCTGGCCGTGGTGCTGCGCGCGGCGCTCAGCCACGTCCCCGAGGAGCGCAAGGCCGCCGAGGCCAGCCTAACCCAGGTGAGATCGCGCTCCCGCGCTCCCGCTCGCTGCTCCCCGTTGCTTGATCACGCGTTAGCCCCTGGGACTACCCCGCCCCCCCTCTCTCTCTACCTCTGTCGTTTGCTTCTGTGCTGGCTCGGTATCTGTGGGGGGCAACGGGGTATTCACGCGCTGAGCTAGAGTTGGAGCGGGGCCGGTGGGGGCGTGATTGCTTCGTTTCGCTTTGATTCTCCTATCATCAATCGATTCGATATCAGTTGCACAACGGCATAAAAAGAGCGGATAAAGCATCGGTTCTTCGTTTGGACTGCTGTTGCCATGTTTCGTGCGATCTGCGGCTTGTTTGATGTTTTAATTCGGTTAAATTTGAACGGTGACTGGTGTGTGAATCCTGCACGTGCCTGATGCTTAGCTTAAATCCGTCGTGCTGTTGGATTTTGGTCTTGTTGATTTGTTCTGAGAATTGTTACATGTTGTATGCCTTACTAGTTCTTAGCTCTTGTTGCAGATGTTATTGTTAGCATTATTGCTATCCATGTTAACGCCTCAGAGTTGGTAGCTTAGCTGCCTGTTCAATCATGTATACTCACTTTACCACTAATATAGTGTTATCATGCATATTTTATTCGACTAGTGGCCTATAATGATTCCACATGCGTAAACTTGTTGAAATGGGCATCTCTGTGTGGCATTCTGATGTTTGTTTACCCATTTGCTGTTCAATAATATACTAAAGGTGCAATGGCATCCTTTCACAAGTTTGTAAAGTCGACCGAACTAAGAGAGGGTAGCCTTTTTGTTTGCTATCTCCTTGCACATCCATAAGGATTGGCCTTTTTGTGAAGTTAGGGTCGAAATAGTTTGCATTTCTTTGTTGTAGTTAGCTCTATCTTTGTTGGTATGACATGCTAAGGTGGCAACCTTGTTTAGATATCATGTTATCAAAATGGATGTATAAGGACATCAATTTCATTTGGATGTGTAAGGACATCAATTTCATTGAGTTGGCCATTTTGTGAGGGCTTTCACTTGGCACGTAGACCCTTGTAAGTTTATATGAAACAGACACCTCTACCTGATGCCTTCATAATCAAAATATATAGTGTACTAGTGTATATTTAATAGTCACATATGGAGCAAGCATCCCACTCTTTTTCTGAGTTTATGTTTGCTATTTTCTTATGTTACATAATAACGTATCCCAACACTACAGTTTGCCAAAATGAACTGTCAAGCCAATAAGGGAAGAATTATCTAGTTTTGGCTTGACAATGGGGGATTCAAAAGACTACACATTTACATTTTATATTGTACTGGTCATATGTTTCTTATCTTCCAGCTTCCATTGCAATTTGTTCAGAAAGCTTTGATGATTCGTTGTTATCCGCAATTTGTTCAGAAAGCTTTGATGATTCGTTGTTATCCTTGTTTCAAGAAAGATAAGGATCCACTACAACTCATTACTAGGTCATATACCAGCGGAGATAAAATAGAATTCTGATCAGCTGACCATTTATTTTAGTGGTGGGCTTTTATCATTCCACACGTACCGTTTCTGTTTGCTAAAATTGCTCTACATCAGCTGATCATTTAATGGTTTTTATGCTTGGTGACTAATCATCATACTGTCCTTGCTCCTCCCTTCCTTTTGGGTTTTACCTGTGTTTGATCTATTTCCTTTTTCCTGAGTAGTCCTGTTTGTTTCATTAAATACTGATGATGTCATTGGCTCATTGCTATGCTTTATAAATTTCAGTCTGCTTCGGACTCATGTATTCATATTTCTTTAATTCCTGCAGTTTCAGTACACACCACAACACTTGGTTAGATTGCTACAGATTATTGTGGATGGAAATTGTGATATGGCTGTTAGACAGTTCGCAAGCATTCATTTCAAGAATTTTGTTGCGAAGAATTGGTCACCTACTGATCCTGGTATGAAAAGGTTACTATTTGAGCAATAATTCCTTGTGTCTCATTGACTTACAATTCGTCCTTCTTTAGAAGAAAAACATATAATTCCAGAAAGTGACAAGTCCATGGTCCGTGAGAATATATTGGGTTTTGTTACTCAATTACCTCCATTGCTAAGGTATTTCTCACTGTCCACCTACCCTTTTCTTAATGAACAACATTTTTGCGCCTCTCTCCAAATGCTATAATCGTAGTCCTTATGCTTTTGGTGTACTGTTGTTTCTGAATTCTAGATAAATTGACTTCTAAGGCATTTTATTTCAATACTGGAGTACTTTTCTTCTTACAATTGATGTCAATCTATAAATTCTGGTTGGCCGTCTCACAAAGTCACAATGTTTGCCTACACATATTATTGAATGCTGACATTTGTTTAAGTAATTTAGACCCCAGCCAATTGGAGTTAAGATGAGTCTGAAAATACCATTTTTGACTCATGTTTGTACTTTGGATAGAATATATTTTTGGTCCTTGAATTCGCAAAGTTCATTTTCACCCTGCCTTTAAAAACAGGTTGTTTACAACCTTCAAAACTGGATAAGTAACACCTCGATCCCTTTTCCACTGCCATACCAATCAAAACCACTGTGGAATAGGGTTTGGGCCTTCAAGGTGTTATCTGTTCAGTTTTGTTAGACCTTATGACTGTTTCAGCATTTCTAGATATTGAATTTAGGTTAGTTTTTCACAGAAGCATCATAAGTTTGAACGGAATGCACTGTCAAGTTCTACATTGTAAACAACAACTTGTGGTACTTTTATTTTTGATGAGTATTTCAGTGAAATTTGTAGTGGATGTGTTTTTCCTGATGACGAAGCACAATATTCTTCAGTACTGATGGTTATGAAATGTGCATACAAGTAATTGACACATATTTCATGGTCTGTAGAGCCCAGCTTGGAGAAAGTATCAAGACCTTGATCCTTGCAGATTATCCTGAGCAGTGGCCTAGTCTTCTTCCTTGGGTAACACATAATCTAGAATCACAGGATCAAATATTTGGAGCACTATATGTGCTAAGGATTCTTGCCCGGAAATATGAGTGAGTCTAAATGCCAGAATTCTACCTTCTTTTTTATTTGTTTGTATTCACTCTATCCGTCTTCCTATTTTGAATTATTTTTCTGTAACTCCAAAAAACTTAGGATTTACGTGTTTCTGTTACTCTGCTGTGAAATATCTCTACACATCATGTTATTCACTCTATTTGTTTTATTTGCTGACTTTGTGATCTTTATTGTAATTTAGAGATTACCCAAAGAAATAGTGTAAAGATAACATTGTTGTTATAGTTTTCTTAAAATGATGGGTGCACAACATAATTCTTTGCTCTATGAACATTTTTCTGGACAACATCATACAGTGCTTACCTTTTTGTCTTTTGTTTATGTGAGCTGCCACACTATCTCATTACTTTCTTCATGATTAGGTTCAAGTCAGAGGACGAGAGGATACCTTTGTATCAAATTGTTGAGGAATGCTTTCCTCGTTTGTTGAATATATTAAGAAATCTTGTTCCGATTTCCAACCCTCCAATTGAAGTAGCTGACTTGATCAAGCTGATATGCAAAATTTTCTGGTCATCCATTTATGTAAGTTCTTTGCCTTATTATGTTTTCCATTTTTTTTTCAATACTCATTATGCCATGTATTTTCTGCAGCTAGAAATTCCAAAGCAACTTTTTGATCCAAATGTCTTCAATACTTGGATGATTTTGTTCTTAAACTTACTGGAGCGACCAGTTCCAGTGGAAGGACAACCATTGGATCCTGACGCGAGGAAATCTTGGGGATGGTGGAAAGTCAAGAAATGGATTATCCATATATTGAACCGTTTATACACTCGGTCTGTGTCAAGTAAACTTTTTGTGATTCTTGTCATTTGTATTCTAAACCTGGTTTTCATTACAGGTTTGCTGATATGAAGCTTCAGAGACCAGAAAGCAAAGCCTTTGCTCAAATGTTCCAAAAGAACTATGCTGGAAAAATTTTGGGGTGCCATTTGCAGTTGCTCAATGCAATACGTACTGGTGGCTATTTGCCTGATAGGGTTATCAATCTTATTCTTCAATATCTTACCAACAGGTTTGTGGAAAAACTGTGCAGCAGCATACTGTATTTCCTTAGTAGCTCTGTGGTCTGCCTTCGTATTGTTTTTGCCACTCCCTTTCTCCATTTTGTCTGGTTTTCCGCTTGTTTCACATGGTTGCAATCAGTCTTTATCTCAGTTCCATGACAAATTGCTCTAGTCATCAGATTTGTAATGGCACAACTTCCACTTCATTCCTGCGATATGGATAATTTTCGCCTGATTTATATTTACATGCCTTTCATTATTTTAGTGTACAGTCAGTATGTAATATACGTTTTTTGTTGAGGGGGGGGGGGGGATTCAGTGCTTTCTGAATTCTTTGTGGCTGAATGTAAGTATTTCTTGCAGTGTCACGAAGAACAGCATGTATCAGCTTATGCAACCACAAATTGACATAATTCTATTTGAGATAATCTTCCCATTAATGTGCTTCAATGATAGTGACCAGATGTTGTGGGATGAAGATCCTCATGAATATGTTCGGAAAGGCTATGGTAATATGTTCATCTAAGCAACTTTTTTTAAAAAGAATTTGCATTATTTCTTCTCAATGTTCTGCAAGGTAGTATGTGCACTCCATTAGTTTTCTGTAGCCATGATACTACTTGGTACTTTTGTGTACAGATATTATTGAAGATTTGTATAGTCCTCGAACAGCTGCTATGGACTTTGTGAGTGAATTGGTAAGAAAACGAGGGAAAAGCAATCTGCAAAAGTTTATCCATTTTATTGTGGAAATATTTATGAGGTATGTGTCATCCTGTGATTAATATGTGTGTGCTTAACTTTGTGAGTTATCTAATATCTGATTGAAGAACATTTTGGCAGGTATAATGAGGCATCCATTGAAGTGAAGCCATACCGCCAAAAGGATGGTGCGCTTCTTGCAATTGGGACATTGTGTGATAGGCTAAAACAAACCGAACCATATAAGGCTGAGCTGGAGCGAATGTTGGTTCAACATGTCTTTCCGGAGTTCAGTAGTCATGTTGGACACTTACGTGCGAAGGTAACAAGCTATAAATTGGTGTGCATTTTAGATCATGAACATTTTTTCTTGAAGCCACCATATTTTGGTAGTACAATTGTAGTTCTGCATGACTTCTGCATCTAATTCTTCCTCTTTTTACTTAAAACTTGGAACATTTGGTAGGTTCTGTCCTGAAGTATTCTACCTAGTCCGAAATTCATAAGTTTGAATTCTCAATGTCTCCAAAATGCAATTGTCCAGTAATTTAGTTTGAGGCATGCACATATATTTATAAATGAAAAGTTTATACGTACTAAATTTTGTCTTACTAAACTCTTCATGCTGTGAGTACATCTAGATTTTCTGTAACTTCCATCTACTTAAATCAAACGGTTGAGATCATTGTTTATAAGAGTTTTGTAAAAGAAATTTAGTACGTGTAGCAGTGCTCTTTTATAAAAAGAGAACAATCCTCATGTGCCTTTAGAAATTCATTGGTTTCCTTATATTGCCACCAAACAAAAATTTTCTTCCCTTGGATGCCATACACATTACACAGACACCGTTAGAAGCAATTCTGTCAGTTTTTTTAATGGCGAAATTATCCTTAGATTCTCCCTTATCTCTCACATCTCCCCCAAATCACATTTGATTTCTCCTCTATCGAGGTGCCGCTGTCCTGTGTGCATCGTCTTCTGTTCCACATCTGGTGACATCTTTTGTCCCCTGCTGCCTATGGAGTCATCCTCCCAAGTGCCTTTGTTATCCTACCATGCCCCCACTGCAGTGATGTCATCCAAGGGCCAACGTCATTGGCCCTTGCCCCACCGCTGGTGCCCCTGGTCCGTTGGCAGTGACATGTAATATAAAATTCCAATTTAAAAATGCTAAGTTTTAGTACCATTATAAGATAGTTCTTCCACAATGTACTTTCTTGCAAATTATTTGACTGCAATTATCATATTTGAATGACTTGTTACCTTAAGGGTCCTATTTTACTTAAATATATTATATTTTTACTTTGTGTAGCCTTTTTTGTGTTCTATTATTGTATTCTATTAATGCAGTTATTCCCCTGTTTTTTCTTTATTACTTCTTATTTGCTTGTTTCATTAAGCTGATTTTTACCATATGATGTGTAGGCAGCATGGGTTGCTGGGCAGTATGCTCATATCAATTTCTCAGATCAAAACAATTTTCGCAAAGCTATGCATTGTGTAATCTCTGGTTTGCGTGATCCAGAACTTCCTGTTAGGGTGGATTCAGTCTTTGCACTCCGTTCTTTTGTTGAAGCATGCAAAGGTAGTCTTTATTTAATTTCTTAGAGACCTAATTAACTTGGATCACCCTTTCGAATAGATCACAATCTATATTTTGTATTTCTTCTACAGATCTAGATGAGATCCGACCAATTCTTCCTCAACTACTTGATGGTATTCTATCACTTTCTTCAACTTTTTTTTTAATTTTATTGTGGTTAAATCATGCTTTAAGTATTATTTGCAGAATTTTTTAAGCTTATGAGTGAAGTTGAGAATGAAGATCTCGTTTTCACCCTTGAGACAATTGTTGACAAATTTGGTGAAGAGATGGCACCATATGCACTTGGTTTGTGCCAGAGTTTGGTATGTTGCCCCTCAGTGCATTGTGTTTAGCCCAATAAGTTCTTCTGTTCCTTTGAACTTCATGTTACTGTTTTTGATAGGCTGCTGCTTTCTGGAGATGCATGGCTAGTTCAGAAGCTGACGAAGAAGTTGAGGACACTGGTGCTTTGGCTGCTGTTGGTTGCTTACGTGCGATAAGCACAATCCTTGAGTCCATTAGTAGCCTTCCTCATTTGTTTCCCCAAATAGAGCCGACTTTGTTGCCTATTTTACGAAGAATGTTGACTTCAGATGGTCAAGGTATAAAATTATTCACTCATAACTATGGATCCACAGTTAAAAAAAGCAAAGGCTCTATCTTTCAAATATAAAAAGTGTCCACATGATTAGATGAGATCATTCACACCAATTTGTATGCATGTGCAAAAGAGTCATTTTAAAATGAAGATCCTTGTGGAGGAGGATGGCTGGATGGGTGTACAAGTAAACAAGCCATCACCCCAACTCTTACTTTGAAAAGAGTAAAGATCAAGATATAGCATATTCAGTTCAACTAATCAACTAGAATGCACCTTTTCTATTTCATGTCTGTTCACTTCATTTACTTAGGATGGGTCAATGGGTAGGCTTGACCCATGCTCATCCCTGGTGATATACCTTTAACCTGCTAGATACTTGTACAAAGTTACAAACTTACAATTGAATTGTTTGAACTCAAATTGTTATCAAAGGTTTAAGAGTTGTTTGTTTTAAATTTAATCAGGTTTGGGGTGTTTCTTGCAGTTTTCTGCTGATGCATTTGACTCTGTCTTGCAGATGTGTATGAAGAAGTTCTGGAGATAGTCTCCTATATGACATTTTACTCACCAACCATTTCACTGGAAATGTGGGGCTTGTGGCCTTTGATGATGGAGGCCCTTAATGATTGGGCCATTGATTTCTTTGAGAGTAAGTCTAGTTTTGAATGGCAAGCAATTATGTTTGTTTTAAACTGAGAGTTCTAGATTAAGCATATTCCTGGGTTTTCTTGCAGTTTTATGCTTGTTATATTTGCTTGTGCTATTTTCCAATGACAATCTTGTTTAGTTGTATGAATGCTTGTAATTTGGAAAGTCATGCATGATTTAAAATAATATCTGAATCACCTTGTATTAGTTTCCATGTGCTCACTTCACTAGTTTGTTCAGTTTGCATGTCATATTATTTTCTGACTATTTTTTTTATTTGGTTCGTGCTCATTTATAAAATTCTTCCAAGTCGCTAATAAAAAATGATTAGGTTTCCTAACCTTAACCTGGATTTTAGCAGCTCAAACCTTTTTTTTTTTGTGTCCAGCAACTAATCTAGTTAGTCTCAGATTATGTTTGGCTAGATCTGCTTTGTTGTTTTGATTATTAGTAAAAGAACAAACTATTATAGTTGAGGTCGGCTTGCTTATTGCTGCACCTATTTTGTGGGTCAACTTATTCCTCACTTAGAATGGTTCTAAAGGCATTTATTGTGTTAAATTAATGCTTCCTAACGTGCATGTGTTTGCAAGATTAGACCTTCAACCAATCTAATACCTTGGACCAAATGCAGCCTTTGAATTGTCTATTCTTACATTATTCATTCGTCAGGATTATATAAGATGGTTATGCCACTTAGTAAGGAATTGAATTTATGAAACTAGAACCATCTTGTATTGTTAAGATTCTGTTTAATTGAATTGAAATTATGATTTCTGTGTGATAGTTTAGCATGCCGGTATCTGGTATCCATTATGCAAAAGGAAAATTTTGTATTCACATGTGCATCCAGATTTTAGATAAGAACATCAGGAATAGTTGTGTCATCGTTTGTTCCTTTGAATTGGAATCCTTGTTTTACATATTTGGTATAGTACTAGAAAGTATTGAAATGCCAACTGCTTGGTTGTCTATCCTTCAGAATTTTTTTTAGTCAGCTGCTAAGACTGTTTCTATCTGTAGAAAATTGCTTGGTTCTACCCTCAGGCCACTAGATGGAACTAATCTCCTACCATCAACTATATTTTCAGAAGCAATTGTATTATCTTTGACATCCTTTTGCTACATTATTCAATGTTCTTATTGCCCTGCAGATATTCTGGTACCATTAGACAACTACATTTCCCGTGGCACTGATCAATATATTGCATGCAAAGATCCTGATTATCAGCAAAGCCTATGGAGAGCACTGTCATCTGTGAGTGAATTAAATTCATGTTGCATTAAAATTTGCTCTGAAATATTTTGTAAAGTTCCTAGTTCCTGTAATTTTTACAGTTGATTACAAATAATTGTAGATTATGACAGACCAAAACATGGAAGATTCTGACATTATACCTGCTCCCAAGCTGATTGAAGTCGTTTTTCAAAATTGCAAAGGTCAAGTCGATCATTGGATTGAGCCGTATCTCAGGCTAACAATTGATCGGCTGCGTCGTGCAGTGAAGCCGTATCTGAAAAGCTTACTTGTACAAGTGGTAAGAAGCTAACTTCCTGATCATAGTATAGTTGACATTTTCTTGTATTACTTTATTCTATTTCAAGTTTTTGACTTGTTATCAGGTACTGTATAGTGTAATATAGTGTGTCATTTGTCATTGTTAGAGAGCTTCATAGTATGCATCCATACAGCTGTACACTTGGTTGCCTTGGTATGCATATACCATAACTGCATTTGGTTAATCATTCTAGGTTGCAGAGGTTGTTCACACTTTACACATGCTTGTCTGCAGCTACTAATTATTTGTAGGGATGCAACTTCTCAAAGCTAATATATCTAATGCCAGGAAAACCTTGAGAACTTAATAAATCCAACAGTTATGTTGAATAATCTAAAATACCATGTTTGCTACAAAGATATGCGGTTTGCTAAAAACTAGTCTAAATTGGTAAAGCTCCAAGCCTCCAGCCAAATCGCCAATTCTGTATTAACTGAAGATACCTGCCAGTCTACTTCATCCTCCAGAACCAGCAAACAAGTAATCTCACCCCATGATGGCAAGTAATCTTGAAAAGATGCAATTTATGCCATTCGTTTCAACATGGTGGTAGATCTTAAGGTATTCTTCTGGATTATAGCCATTGTTAATGTGACATCCTGGCCCAATTAGGATTTGGCCTGTGTGCCCTATAAGAGCTGTGTTTGCATGTTTAGTACCACATTGCTAATTTAGCAAGGTTGCTAATTTAGCAAGGTGGAACCAATTTATAAGGGTTTGTCCCTCCAACCACATCACTCTTGGGTTAACCCATTTACACGAAGTGAGGATGGAAGTGTAAGTGGCGTGGTATGCGTAAGTGGGCTGGGCTACGCGGTTCTGGAGGGTGAGCTGTTATAGTTAACCTTACCAAATTTTGGCAAGCCAAATATTTTGTAATGCCATTGTTTTGGCAAGGTGTGGTTGTTTGGTTTGATGCCCAAATATCGGCCAAGTTACTTTAAAGCTTGTGTTTAGCTTTGTAAAAATACTGCTTTGCCAAATTTGAATTTCTGGCAACAAACCAAGTGTATGAGTACTTTGCCATGTCATTTTTTTTTGTTTGGGCAATGAACCAAACACACCCTAAGTTCCCTCTTATCTATTCTTAAGCCTTCCACCCTCCCTTGACAGTATATGGGAATCGATCAGTTCTAGGATTGCCATTTTGTAGCATTTAATTATTTTTTGCCACTGACGTGGAAGCACCTGAAGAGTGAAGTCTTTAGTCCAAGTGGGAAGTAACCCAAGGTTTGTACCCCTGACCTCCCCCAAGTCTTTAGTCCTGGGCCACTAACTACATCCTCCCCCAAGGTAGAGAGGAAGAGGAGCGGTTCATGGTGCACCTATGAGGTGAAGCTTCCTGCTACTGTGAAGAGTATGGATAAGAGCAAGGTTAATAGTAGCATAGTCAGTTGGTGTCAATTTCATCCACCTTGTGGATACAATAAGTGACCTGCAATGCTCGACCCATCAACTTCACATCATATTAAAATAACTTAAGCTTCCTCTCACATGCAGCTCACTCCCTCTGCACTCATCACTTTTCTCTCGAAGCTGGTGCTGGAGCCAGCGATAAAGTTGTCGCCCACTCTCACTCTCTCTCCTCTCCTCTCATCCAGCTCATCACTGTAGCTGACGTGTTTCTCCTATCACCAGTCCAGCTTGTACTATTGTACTCGCTCTAAGAGGAGGTGTAAGGTGGGAGCTGGAGATGTAGGTTGGAGAATGCATGGAGGCTTTATGGTGGGGAAGGGGAAGAAGAATCTTGCCGACGCTGTATTATTTGCTTGCAATGGGGATGGAGTTGCTCCAACAATTGCAGCCTGTCAATGGGCTATGGGAGGACGATGGTGAGGTGCGACTGCAACCGGCAGAAAGGTGTTGGAAGGCATCCATGGCACCACAGTTTACCTAACACATGTTCATACTGGCAATTGCCAAGATGGCCCCCTCAGGAAGATTGTTGGCTCTGCCTACTGCAGGAGGCACTCAGTGATCTTGCTGTCAGAACAGAGGGGGGGAGGGGAGGGGGGGCGGTGGGCAAGATGAAAAAGAAGGAATAAATACATGGTTGTTTGTAAACTATAGTTGTATAAGTCATAAAGTCGAGTTGAGTCATCCCTGTATTGACTTGTGCACTAGTCCTGATTGAGTTGACTAGTCCATTACAAGGGATCATGCTCATGAAAAAAGAGGGAGCAGATGGGGAAAGGAGGGCCATTGGCAGCCCTGCGCAGCTCTCTGTCAAGCTTCTCTACCTGGCTCCGCTCCTGCCAAAGTGATGGGCAACGGCATCCTGAGCACCAATGTCCAGCGTGTAGCTCTTGCTGCTTCCTCTAACCTTGCTCTCGTTCTGGCTCTAGCATCTAACTATGTACGTGGGATCCTATCTCCCTTTCTGATTGACTATGCCGGCCCAATTTGCTCTCAAGCGGCCCAAGTCTGGTCGTGCCCTCAAGTTGTGCTCTGTCTGACTAGTTTGCACAACTTGACCGCAGTGAATAGATAGATATTGATAAAATGATAGAAAGTTGCAAATCCTATAGGCTATGTATAGCTATGGGATGTAATTGGTGTAAGATATCTATTGCATCCCAAAGAGTGACACTCTGCATGTGCTGTGACTAGTTTGTAGCATATCATCCCTATGTAACTCCAGCAGGTGACAGGATCACTGGATAATAAAACTTTGTTGTTTAGATTGATCTGGCACATGAATTGACTTTATTACACCCAGTGATAGCGGAAGTTAGAAATTATGAGCAATTATATGTAAATTATCCATCATATGACATTTTGTCTTAAACCTTAGACAGCATTTATAACTCCTTGATCAAAAAAAAGGGTGTCATTTGGTATAGATAAAGCAGGGATAGTTTTTCTACTCACAGCACAGTAGCCAGCTTGTTGAAAGCGATGTAACCATTTGATTATAGTGTCTTCAAGGAACATAGGTTTTCATGTTGCATGGGGCAAACTCATATCTGTATCTGGCCGATCAATATCATAGGTCAATTTAGTCATTAGCAGTGGAATTTTCAGTTATGTTCCATCAGAACAACTGCATATAATCACTATTATTTGTTGGCCGCATTTACCTAACACTTCCCAATGTGGTAGTCCATATTCATATGTTGCATCAATCTCATCACTGAAGTGTCATGTTTGTTCAAACATGGCATCTGTATTACTCTTGCTAACTGACGACATGTATACCTAAAACTTTCTACTGTGATTGCAGATAGCTAATACACTGTACTACAATCCTTCATTGACATTGGGAACATTGCATAAGCTTGGAGTTGCTACTGAAATCTTCAATCTTTGGTTTGGCATGTTACAGCAAGTAAAGAAAAGTGGCATAAGGGCAAACTTTAAGAGGTAGCTCTTGTTAGCATATATTTGTACCTTGTAGTACTATATGTGCTGTGTTTTTATGCTGCACTGACTCCGTACATTATTTTTCTTTATTTGCAGAGAACATGATAAGAAGGTTTGTTGCTTGGGATTGACTTCACTAATTAGCCTTCCAGCTAATCACATTCCACCAGAAGCTCTTGAGCGCATTTTCAAAGCAACACTAGAGCTTCTTGTTTCTTACAAGGATCAAGTTGCAGGTTCAATTTTATCTTTTGTTTATTTTCTGATGAACATAACAATTCAAATACTTCGAACAAAAACTCTGTGATACCATTCTGTTAACATGTTGACCTGAGAAAATTTTCTAATCTTATGTCTCCTTTTTGCAATTACGATGTAGAGGAGAGGTCTTTAAAATTCCTTTTGCCTGATCTTAATCATTTCTGTTCATAAGCAGAATCTAAACGGGAAAATGAGGCTGCAGCTGAAGATTTGGATGGATTTGATGGTGATGAAGAAGATGAGGATATTGAGTCTGATAAGGAGATGGGGTATGATGATGAGGATGGGGATGAAGTATCTAGTGTCAATCTTCAGAAACTAAGAGAGGTTTGTATTGTGATATGAACTTAAGTAGAATTAGCATGTAAAAATGTGTTCCTTTTTATTTAGATGCTCAAAATAGTTAAATTTCTCTACAAGTGTGTTTCATGGGGTATTATTTAATAGAACTAACATGGTCTCTGGTAACAAGTGTTTTCAGTCTGGTTTCCCCTAAACAAAAGGACTAGTAAAGTTAGTAACACAAATACTTCCCTTTAAATAAACATTAACTTATGTTTTATTGACTATGAAGGATGTTGTATCACTGAATTCTGAATAATGACAATTACAACTGACAAACTAAATTACTATATATATACGGCTTGAGTTGCTAGCAATGTTTAATCCCAAATTGCATAGTTGTTGCATATATAACAAAGTGTATTTGAGTTTGTTTTGCTGGCCATTTATATCCTAAACTGCAGTAGCTGTAACATATATAACACACACAAAAGCTAGTTAAACAAAAAGGAGAAGCTCTATTTAAACCTGTAAACTATTGTCCCCTAAACTATAAATTGTGTAAATCTATCCATGAAGTATGCTAAACGGTCTAAACAAACCCCTGAATCAGTTCTGGAGGTGTTTGCCACCATGCATGGTGGGTGAAGTGGTCCATAATATATGTATATTAAAAAACTACATTAGAACGCCTCACATTTCTCGTGAATCACCTTTGTTCTCTGCTGGCCTTTGAGCTTGCTGCTGTCTTCTTTTAGCACGCCACAGAAAGTGTCACCTTCTCTTCCCTAGACTATTTTTTTACCATAGTGTCTTGTGAAATTCAAATCTTTATTTCATGTAAATGTTTCATGTTTATGCTGTACCCTGTACTCATGTTTTTGTATGCTTCCTGTGATTTAGGCAAGAGGTTTCCAGCCGCACTATGATGACGACGACGATGATTCTGATGATGACTTTAGCGATGATGAGGAGTTGCAATCGCCAATTGATGAGGTGGACCCATTCATCTTCTTTGTTGATACCATCCAAGGTAAAACAGCATTCTTGTACAAGTTTGTGCTTACTCTATGCAACTATGGCTGAAGTTACCTGACAAGTTAGTGACCATCTGTTACAGGTATGCAAGCATCTGATCCAGCCAGGTTCCAGAGCCTGATGCAGACTCTAGATTTCCGCTACCAGGCACTTGCGAATGGCTTAGCTCAACATGCCGAGGAAAGAAAAGTTGAAATTGAGAAAGAGAAGTTGGAAAAGGCGAATGCGCAGTGAAGAGAGTCATTGCTTGGTTGTTTCTCCAGTTTTGCCAATCCGTGACACTGGCACTGGTCAGTATCCTGTGATTCGGTGATCGCAGGCAGTGAGTTGTTTTTTTGCAGGCTTGGCCTAGTTGTTTTTGGCGGCCAATTTTGAGGCACAGATGTTCTTGGGAGAGAAGCAGATTCAGTTCATTTCTCCAGTGGGTCATGGTGGGAGCTATATTGATACTTGTCATACTGTTTTGATCCAAAGTCCCATCTCCTTTTTGGTTGATGGATGCTTGTTGTCGAACCTCCCCAAGCCCCAAGGTGACAGCTACATCTTTTAGGAAGGTCTCCAAATGTAGAGTGTATATGATTGGGCAATTGTCGGTGGATTATCAATACGACAGTCGAGATATGTGTTCCTTCTCTTCTTTTTTTTCGGTCGAATTTTGGTCCTCCATTTGTTAACATTGCTTAAGCATGTCTCTGTATCCTGGGACTGCGGCTGGTGGAATAAGCCTTGGCATTCATACGGTCCAGTGAGCTTGTATGTTGGATCTGGTAAACATTACTATGCTATACACACAACTTGGTTGCAAATTCGAGATCAGAAACGTGGGTGCAGATCTGGTGGTGACGAATAGTTGCTGTGAACAGATCACTTCATACTGAACGGCTGGAATCCACAAATAGTAATCTTGAGCAAAAGCTCTTTTTATATACAGATAGGCATTCCGGCAATAAAAACTCATGTGCCTTTTTTATTCTCTTTTTGTTAAAGATAGAATGCTTTAACTCCTAAATTTAGCTTTAGAAATTGGGATCGTGGAGTTGTGGAGCAGTATAAACCTAACTCCACCTCTCTAGATTATTTTGTGAGAGCGTTTCATCCGGTTCCAATTCTATTTTAAATAGAGCTAAAACTGTTTGATTGGGCTTTAGTTTTAGGAGAGCTGCAGCCATGCTAAATAGATCTCTACAAGCTTCAATGAACTCCACACCTTAATCTATTTGCTCTATTCGTGCATGTGAACAATGGATGGGATAGGTCGGGAATTTATTTTTATTTTTGAGGGTGTTCGGTTTGAGAATAGGTAGTTGGTGAAAAAGCTATTGCCAACAGTTTAGCATGTGAACAATGGATGGGATAGGTCAGGAATTTATTTTTATTTTTGAGCGTGTTCGGTTCGAGAATAGGTAGGATTGGTTGATTTCTGAATGGGAATATTTCCTTATCTAACTAGCTGACTAATCTAACTCACTTCTTTTTCAATAACATGCTGGCTATACCCTCCCATCTCTTAAAAAAATCTCATGCCAAAAGATAATATAACCATTCCATAAAAAGCATAAATGGGTGCGACCCATCTCACCTCATTCCGAACCAAACACACGTTTAGATTCTCAAGTGCCTTTCTAGATTCTCATCGTTATCTCCATTACATAGGTTCTTGGATATGCCCTTTTGGGTAATGCGAAGTTAGGTAGTCCCTTTGTCCTATTTTAAGTGTAGCTATGGTTTTCCACGTCCAACTTTGACCTTCCGTTTTAAAAATTTTTTGAAAAAAATTAGAAACATAAGTCACGAGTAAAGTATTTATCATCTCATAACAGTAAAAAATACTAATTATAAATTTTTTTAAATAATTTTTTTTAAATAAGACGATATGGTTGCATGTATAATGGGACGGAGGGAGTATACAAACAAACTCCAGTAGAGGATCGGTGGAGTGCAGGTTGGTCAAAAATTTACGGCCTGTACAGTGTCGTGCTAGCTAGTTGATGGACCGATTCCAAATCCGGCCGGCCATTTTGGACGGCTGCTGTTAGCCCGGAGGCTCGCGAAAAACGACGGAATGGCCTTAGCTACAGCCTGCACTGCAGGCCACATGCCCAACTTGGATCCATCACACGCGTACGTGACACCACTAGCCATTGTTACATTTTTCAAGGACAATGAAACTGGTCATGCACACAGAGCCTCGTGGCGGTGGCTGCTCACATTCCCTAAT
The DNA here is from genome assembly GCF_000147395.1 of Oryza glaberrima. Lineage (NCBI taxonomy): Eukaryota > Viridiplantae > Streptophyta > Magnoliopsida > Poales > Poaceae > Oryza > Oryza glaberrima. The sequence goes on from NC_068329.1 coordinate 13,014,586, forward strand.
AAATTTAAACGGTTTATTAAAAAATAAAAAATAATTTATACGTAAAACTTTTATATAACATAAAAAGAAATTATATGAAAAATATCTTAAAATTAATTTTAATATTATCTTCGAAAATTTAAATATCAGATTTTGCTTTGGTTTATTAGGCCAAGCGATTAGGAATATTTATGGCCGGATCACACACGGACGACTTTACCGCTATAACAGTATTGTTTCTCCTTTATAATGTTTTAAACAATATTTTTTTATAGTTTTAAAAACACAGCATAAACACATATGCTCACAACGCGCGTACGCTTACGGCTTACCCCTATAAAGGTGTAACGGGTATGTCATTTAGCATTGAAAGAATAACTAATCGTAAATGCGAGCATCTATATTAAGTCTAGTAGTTAAATTAGGTGGGCTAGTTTGCCACAAGAAACCTAACCAGTTGAGTTACGCACACTTTGTACTGATTCTTTATTCTTCTTTTTTATGAAGTATAACTTTTATCACCCGTATGTACGAACAAGTGAATGTAACTATATTATATAATTTTTCATCCTAAAATATAGAAACCTAATACTATTAGATTAAATACAATCTAGTATAAACCTAATACTATTAGATTAAGTTACCACATCCATAGCTTTCACCAATCACCACACATTAAACACATTAATGATGCTCTCTCTACCAACCCTTTTTCTCCATATGTATGTATATGGCCTTGTTTAGTTCCCAAAATATTTTTCCAAAAACATCACATCAAATCTTTGGATACATGTATAGAGTATTAAATATAGATAAAAAGAAAAACTAACTGCACAGTTTGCATGCAAATCGCGAAGCGAATCTTTTGAGCCTAACTAGTCCATGATTAGCCATAAGTGCTACAGTAACCCACATGTGCTAATGACGGCTTAATTAGGCTTAAAAGATTCGTCTCGCGGTTTTCAGATGAGTTATGAAATTAGTTTTTTCATTCGTGTCCGAAAACCCCTTCCGACATCCAGTCAAATATCCGATGTGACACCTAGAAATTTTCATTTCACTGACTAAACAGACCCTATATGTGCTGGGAACGAGAAAAAAAAAAGATGATGTTGACTAACTAATTACTACCTCTGTCATAAAATATACTTCATCCGTCCTATATTACTTGTTGCTTTGAATTTTAGTTTATAATGTTTGATCATTCGTCTTATTAAAAAATGGAATTAATGTTTATTTTGTTTGTGACTTGCTTTATTATCAAAAGTACTATAAGTATGACTTATACTTTTTTATATTTGCACTAACTTTTCAAATAAAACGAATGGTCAAACGTTGCAAGAAAAAGTGAAAGCGACATTTATTATGGGATGGAGGTAGTAACAACATAGGATTGAATATGACTTAACCTATTACGATGAATCTAGTACTAGGTTGAGTTTCATCCCATTGTATATTTTAGGATGGAGGGTGCAATTATTAATTTCCTGTTGCATTACAATAAATGGATTCGTCACAATCGTGTCATTTTGCCGATGCTAGTGTGCTATATAAACCCAGAGGGATCCAACTTCTAGAGCAACTAAGAGAAGGAGATCGATGGACGATCATATCGTGAAGGCTAAATGGAGAAGAGAGAGAGTACAGCTTTGGGCGGTTTAGTTGTTAGATGGTGGAAGTACTTGCGACGCCTACTACCCTTTTCACCAAGGCTGTACCCTCCCTCTTCTTCTCTTAGCTTTTTGATGATCCACACACATATATACATGAATTCTCTCTCAGCCGGCTCAGCTGATAATTTATTTGTAAGCATTTCTACTCTCTCTGTACTCTTATATTACTCCCTCCGTTTCACAATGTAAGTCATTTTCGCATTTTTCACATTCATATTGATGTTAGTGAATCTAGACATATATATCTATCTAGATTCATTAACAACAAAATGAATGTGGGAAATGCTAGAATGACTTACATTATGAAACGGAGAAAGTAGTATCTTATCTGTCCATGCAGCCGGCCGGCTTCGTAGGATAGATGCAGCAACTGAGTATTATTTTGCTATCTAATTTTTAAGGTGGTATTCTAAATAGTTTAAATAGCTTTCTTGTTTTTAATCAAATGGTGAATTTGTAAGTCGCAGTCATTCGTCCTATAGTCTATACAATAATGGGTTATAGCCTCTTTAATTAAAGCAAGGGGCGAAGGGATATCTCAATGTTTAAAATAAACTATCTATTTATCCATGCATACACACGAAAATGCTTTTGTTTTGCCGATTGACAGGAGTTATCCCTTCTTTCTATATAGACAAGACCCAAAGCTGAATCCTCATCCTTCCACGTCACTTCTTTTACTTTCAGCCTTTAGATCTCAATCAAACGAACCAAGCCATTCTTTTCCATTGATTGGAGGTTTCGTTCAGTGGTTTCATCGGCTCATTGCATGTGGGCCTGCAATCAAGCCCAACCACTACCAGCCCAAGCAACGGACAAGCTGCATGCACGCGCGTTGATCCGCCTTCTGAGATCCCGGTGGTCGACGTGTGCGCTCCTTGCCGCGCACGCGCGTTGGCGACTTTTGTGCCACAAATCAAGGAAACTGAAGCAACTAAATAGCCCGTCTTAATAGCGTCCACGTGTTTTAATTGTCCCTGCAGCCGTTAAGAGCTTCCGTAATGGTGGCCTTGGAATATTTAGCTGCACCACCTACATGGAGTCGTCCTTCCTACATTCTGCAGGTTGAAATCAATAGCTCCCTGCCTTGATTGCTGTTGAATTTGTTCGAGAGCTTCTGCCGCTTCATCGATGTCAAGTCCCTTGAATCCATGCTAGCATTGGACGGCAGCTAGCCCATATTTTGTCCTCTCTCGATCAAGGAAGCTATTTTATTTTCTATCTTTTACTCATCCTTTATTTTGATCTATCTTTTTCTGCCTAGCCAGTGGTCTATTGGAAAGGTTCGGTCTTTTAATTTCGTCAGGGATTGAAGTGAGCTTATGCATGCCTGATGGGTTGAGAAGAGGTCAGCCTCCCCTTCTATGCTGGGTCATGCATCCTTATTTTTTCCAATCGATCGATTCCTAAGGAATAATTTTACCCTAATGGCCAAGAAGTTTTATGATCCCCAGTTTTCCATCATTCTATTCATTTGTTTATTGTCGCTAATGAGAATCATCTCCTTTCTCCAAAAACACATTGTTTCATACCATTTGGCAGGACGATTCACAATCTATTTTTTTCAGCATCACTTCTTTTTCATTCTAATCAGAATGGCATCGAGTGATTTGATCAAGCACAAAGATGAAAGTGCGCAACTACCAAACCGATATATATCCATTTGCAACAGTACGCAGGTATCTGATAATTAATTAGATTAATTAGCCTGTACAAAACTTATGTTTATCAGCTTTATGCTGTAAGGATTTTTCTTAGAGACAATCCATTATATGCCACTGACTTTATCACACGTCCACGATTTGCTACTGACTTTATCACATTTTACAATGTACCATCGACTTTTGCTTAACTTCTTGTCCGGTTAGTCTCCGTTAGGACGGTACAAATTTGTCAAAATGACCAAAATACCCCTAGGACAAAAACTTTCAAAATTTAGATAAAAATTCTGAAATATCAGATTTTAAATTTTTGGCCAAAGTTTGGATGTTTACAATCTTATGTTTATAATATGATATTTTGAAATTTTTATCCACATTTAGAAATTTTTGTCATTAGGGGTATTTTGGTCATTTGGACAAAATTGTACAGTCCTAACGGAGGCTAACCGTATGGCGATGGTAAATCGTAGAAGTTAAGACAAAGTTGATTGCATATTATAGAACGTGACAAAGTCGGTGGCAAATCATAGACGTATGACAAAGTCAGTGGCATATCCATTCAGTAAGTGTTGTTACTGTCGTTGAATATCATATGAAATATTCCTTTATGAACTATTTATTACGTGTGAATCTCTCTTTTCCTTATTACCGCATATTGTTTCCGTGCGTCAAAGGTGCATGGTTTTGTTTCGTTAAAAAAAAATGTATAAGCTTGATCAGCTAGGACATTTCACCTGATAAAGATAAAGTGGATAAAGTGCGCAACACTGTTGTTTTGTCATTGAATTCCACCTCCTTTTGCTAACAAGTCATTAAATACGTGTGATTTAATCTATATTTAAATAAAGAAATACAATATTATTTTGTGTCCGCAGTTTTACAGCAGCTATATATTCCCCCTCTATTTCTAGGAAATTTCGTTGTGTCACATCTCTATAGGCCAACTTTCTGCTGCTTATATACATTGTTGCTCCACTCATCAAATTATCACTCTGGCTGCTATCCGAAGAGAGGATCGATGTTACGAAAATGCTTTGCTTTACTTAGACTGGAGTTAGAATTTCTTCAAACAGATGGACGAGTAATGTTTTAGGAAAACAAAAAAGATGCTGATAAATAGTTCCATTCTCAGTGAACATCTTTGTATCATTGATTTGATCATTGTTCGTCATTTTCCATTTTTATTGTGCACATCTCTCATATATTTATAGATACAAAGTCCCGCAGCAACGCGCGGAGTATCATCTAGTTCTTACTCAATACTCCTAGCCCAAAAAAAAAAGAAGATATTACTCAATATATACTGCTTAGTCAGCGAATATATACTGCTTTCGAGCTTTGACACCATTGGTCTTTTTTAGCAACATATTTACAGACACTAATAAAATACCCTGATAATTAAGTGTGTATTATGTCCAAGTAATTATTGGTTAAAGTTTATAATAGTAAAGTTAAATTGTTCAGTTATTTGAAAACCGAGCATGTATATGTTCATCAACTGTTAAAACTAGTTAGAACACCACATAGAGCAGTCCATAAATAAAGCCTAAACTCATGCGATCTTCACACATGAATCAAATTAGCATGTTCTAGTTTTAACTAATGACAGTTTCTGGCAACACCCAAACCGGCCATGTTAAACAATACTTCATCCGTTTCATTTTCTATCATTGCCCACATTCATTTATATATTAATAAATCTAGACATATGTAAATGTTTAGATTCATTAACATCTATATGTATGTAGACAATGCTAGAAAGTCTTATATTGTGAAACGGAGGGAGTAGATTGTTCTTTATCGAGAGTTTGCAATAATTATTTGCTCATTGTACCGATTATGAGTCTGTTAATTTGAGTAATAAATCTCTCTTTTCCACGTACACATATAGTTGACTTACTATTGCCTTTCTTTTAGTACTCTTGGTACCATTTCCTAAGCTTCAACTAAATATGTATGTGTTAAGAGCAAGTCTAATAAAAGCGCTCGCTGCTGGCTCCAATCCTTCTCACGTCATGTACAGATAATATAAAAGCAAGCGCATACAGTAGGTAGGCTCTAATACATTTACCCATCTCTCCATATAAATAATATTTTATTCTTTATTTACTTTATCTTCTCTTTCCTTCTATTTCTATCTCACTTTTGGATGGTGCGGAGATCAAATGGTGAGACTACTTTTTCTTGGAGCGTGTGTGGCGCTAGTGGCAAATTAGTCGGCAACTGATGCTCTTTCTCCTCTCTTTTTTGCGCCAACTCAGCGTTCATGCTTACGTGGATTTTTTTTCTTCCAGCTATCCGAACCCTATTGTACCGGCTCTAACTTGATAGGCTATAACGCTATAAATAGTCTATGTGGGATAAATTAATCTTTAATGGTACAAATGAAGCTGCAACAGAGGTATATTGAATCCGTTGCTTTTTAATTAGGAAATGGGTGTGGAATTTCCAGCTGAACATCACTACAGGAAAAAGGCTTTGTAGAGACATTTTTCTCGTACTATAGAGACACTTTTAAAATATCTTTACAATACTATAGATGCATTTTAAAAAATATCTAATAAGTGCCTTACGGTGAATTGTAAATTGTACCACAATCGTATGAAACCAATGTAAAAATAAAATAAAATAAAATATCTTTCCTTGCTTTTCAATCCTTGAACTCACGATCAATTGCACAAATCATTCTTATCTTTAAGGCACTAACCAACCCAACCCCAAGTCATCACTTGTATGTATTTGCCTTGAGTTACTTATATTTAGTCATTTAGTATATATTTTTATTCTAAGTGTCTTTACAGAGTTTAAAGTGTTTCAAGAAAATGCCTTTATATACCAGGGACAGTTTAAAGTACCGAAAGAATGCCTCTACAAGATAAAATCTAATAAAATATGCTAAAAATATTTCAAAAGTGTCTATAGAGTAATAAAATTTCTAGGCAATTTTTAAAGTGTCTCTATACTATAAAACTCCTGATTTAAGAGACGATTTGCAAAACGCCTTTACAAAAGATAAATATTGAAGAGAAAGTTATATATGACGCCTTTTTAAGCAGGCTCGGCTCAGGCTCGGCTCGAGCTCGTTTAGGCTCGCGAGCTTGATTGATTATAGGATAATGTATATTTTGTTGATAATATTTAGTAAAAAAAATAATTTTAATCAATAATATTGAAAAGAAAGTTATATATGATGCCAAAATACACTAATTTTTCACATGAATATATACTAATTTGTCCTTGAGCTACTAACTTATCATATACTCCCTTCATTCTAAATTGATCTACATATAGTATTTTTGAGGTTATTCCTAAATGATCTACATATTTATATTCATTTATTAAGTCTATTCATTATTTATGCATTAGAGTAAATGGACATTGATGCATGCATCCATGCACACAAGTATTTATAACCCACATGTAATATTTTTATTTGCAATTGGCTAGGAAATAGTGGGGATGGTGCATGCATTGAGTTTGTTGCTAGAGTAAATATAGTATGAGAGAGTTATTAGCTTTTCTTGGTCTTGGTGTACCTATGAAATATGTAGATCAATTTGGAATGGAGGGTGTAAAAGATAAATATTTACACACATAGTTAGACTCGTGAGAAGCTCAAGCTCGGCTTGACAAAGCTCGTCAGCTTGTAGCTAGGCTTTGGTTCGGCTCGTTAAGAGTTCGAGCTGAGCTCGAATCGAGTCTGAGGCGACTCACGAGCCTCGAGCTTTTTTGACAGTCCTACGGGTGACAGTTAGCAATTCAAAACGAGATATGTCACACGCGTAAGCTCTTAAACACGTTCATGCTCCCACCCATGCAGTGACGTTTAGGATCTGTTTGAGAAAGTTTTTGGCAGGTGCATTTCTCTTATAATCATAAGTTCTCTACACAGTTGACATTTCGTTTAGATTCTAAAAGGATATAGCTGTAGAATCCAAAAAAGAATGAAGTCAGAACCTGGGAGCCCTGACTTTTCTATATTCTTAAAACTGATTACCAACCAGCAGCTTTTCAGAATCTTAATCTCTTGTAAACAATACCCTTACATACTCCAGTTACATTGTTATAGCATTAACCTTATATATGTGAGTGGCCATGCAGAGCCCAGGTAACATCACTACAAAGTAAGAAATCGACTGATCCGGCCAGCCATGCATGGCAGCGGCAGCCGGCTGCTCGGGGACGGCGGCAGTGGCGGTGCCTCACGTGAAGCTGGGCTCGCAGGGGCCGGATATCTCAACGCAGTGGGCCTGGGCTGCATGGGCATGCCCGCTTTCTACGGCCCGCCCAAAGCCGGAGGCCGACATGGTGGATTAGAAAAAAATAATTCTCTTTTTCTGAGTAATTATCTGTTCCAAATATTCGCTGGAAGTAGATAGACACGTTCTAAAATCTTAATGCATGGGCGTATGCCATCTTGATTAAAAAAAAACAAACGTTTTCGCCACTCCAACAAAGGCGGGAGCATAGATATGGGAGAGCTAGTGATGTTTTAACTAACATCGAGGTTTGTTGGTGTGTCGATGTTTTTGCAATCAGTGGCAGAGTTTCCGTCGATGCCGCGGTGGCCGCCGCCGCCGCCGCCGCCGCCGCAGATCGCCGGCGATGGCCGGGAAACCCAACAGCAAACAGTTGTCGCTGCAGGATGGCGTGATGATCCCCAACGACGACGGCCCAAGAAGCTTAATTGGGAATCCGGAAAGTTTTGCGTTGAGAATGAACACCTCAAGGGCTCGCCAACCACTTCCACTAGCTGCTGCCTCTTCCTCCCTCTTCTCGACCGTCTCTATCACTCGTTTCAAGAGTGAGGGTCCTCCGCAGTACTGCTCACTGATATGTACCAGACCCACATGATATGTGCCAGATGATCTGGATTGCTCGTTTCAAATACGAGCAGCGAAGTTTGTAGATTTTGTTGAATTGGAGTAATTGAATTGGATTGAACAGCAGTGTTTTGATTAGAATCAGTTTTACATACACAATGAAATAACTGACACAAGAAAGATTTTTTTTTTTCAAAACTGAAGTACTAGTATTATATTCTCTCTGAATGTACTTTTTCTGAATTGAAGTATTGAGTAATTAGATTTAGTTGGAGTACTAATTATTGTGAAACCTTGATTGATGTGTGAAAGGAGTCCAAAAGACAGAACATTTTCAGTTTAGCTTCAGTATATTAAAAAAAATCACATGATGCTCATGAAGCATCAGATATCTGAATATAGCTTCAGTATATTCAGATTGCTCATGCAATCAGTAGCTTCAATTTCGCTCATGTAGTTCTAGGTTGTGAGTAGCTTCAGACTAATGCAATGGCAGTTGGCACTTGTTCAGACATTCAGATTGTCATTCAGAACGAAGAAACATGCAATTAAACAAACTGACATTTAGATTCCATCCGCGAGCAGCCACCATTATTCCAATCGGCATCACGGAAACAATTACTATATATCATACTGACAAAGTACAAATTTGTCATGCTCAGATCACTCTACTGGCACTATTCCAAAATACTGATGGAATTCAAATTCGTCATACTCACATGGCAAATTTCTGCCAAAAAAATGGAAACTATTTGTAACTTTAAAGTGCCGGAGCACCATCGACTAGAAGTTGCCGCCTCGGATGTAGCATCAGAATCCAGTGTGGTTATATCAGGAAGCTGGCTCGGACATGGAGTACCTGCATTTGGCATGAAACATGTCTGAATTTCTATATTTCTTAATCTCTACAAACAAGAACCAGCTAATTAAGAAAGTTGCATATCTCTGAAACATATCTGAAACCGGGATGTGGATTTTTATCCCTAGGGGACATCCCCTCGTTGTTTGCATGTCATCTAAATAGTTATTAAAAAATTTAAAAAAAATTGACAACATAGATTAATGCGAAATATATCACTCCACAAACAAGCAAGACCAAATTCAACTTCTATAAGTTGCAACAAAAATAATAAATTAAACTGAAAATAGTTATCTCACATTCACAACTATATTTGTTATTTTTTTTACAACTTGTAGAAGTTGAATTTAAACTTTGATATATTTCATATTAATCTATATTGCCAATTTTTTTTCATATTTTTTGATGACTATTTAGGTGACATGCACGAAACGAGGGGATATCCCCTCGAGGGATGATTTCACTTTCCCCTGAAACCGAAGCATTAAATCCACATCTTGCAGTATATATATGATTCAAACCAAAGAAAAGTGTACTCAGCTTCAGCTATGTGTAAGCTATGAGCTACTGCACCACTGTCAAAACTATATGTGCACTCCATCAAAATAAGAACCTACAGTGAACAAAAATTCACAAGCAAATTTAAAGATCTATCTGCTTCACAGGATATCAGCTTATCTTCTTCTGGTAGTCAGTCAGACTGTCAGAGAGGGTGGTATTCGTCAACAAAAAATTCAGAAGCAGGCCAGAGTGAGCCAGTTGTTGGTCGATGCTGACATGTTTGGTCCTGCCTGCAGCAGCAGCAATTGAAATGTTCAATCATCTTGAATATAGCCATTTTTCCATCTCCCAGTGTGCAGCATTATATAAGTGAGTGACACACAGCAGAAAAATATATATATAGGCATCAGCCAAGAAGTACAGCGGCCGTGGCAATGGCAGCTGCTGCAATGGCGACGGTGGCGGTGCCGCGGGTGAAGCTGGGCTCTCAGGGGATGGAGGTCTCGGCGCAGGGGCTCGGCTGCATGGGCATGTGCCCGGCCTTCGAGCCGCCCAAGCCGGAGGCCGACATGGTGGCGCTCATCCGCCACGCCATCGCCGCCGGCGTCACGTTCTTCGACACCTCCGACCTCTACGGCCCCCACACCAACGAGGTCCTCCTCGGCAAGGTACGTACCTACCTCTCCACTGTGTCCCCGCCATTGCTCGGGTAGGGGTTGGGCTTAATTTGTGCATGCGCGAGCGCGCGCTGAAGGTGCTCGACGAAATGTCAGGCGCTGCAGGGCGGCGGCGTGCGCGACAGGGTTGAGCTGGCCACCAAGTTCGGCAAGTTCTTCGCCGGCGGCAAGCCGGGGATCCGCGGCGACCCGGCGTACGTGCGCGCGGCGTGCGAGGGCAGCCTCCGGCGGCTCGGCGTCGATTGCATCGACCTTTACTACCAGCACCGCGTCGACAAGAAGGTGCCCATCGAGGTCACGGTGGGTGCCCCTTCCCCTCTATGTTTGTGTTCCCTTTCTTTTATTTTGTTATATGTAAGTGAAACATCCATCTGTATCTGAAAGGGAATGTAGGTGGTGGTAGGCTGTTGTCAAGAGACATCTTTTATTGATGCCCCCTGCCCCCACCCCCAACACCCGCCAAACACACAAAAAAATCATTGGAAAAACTAATTGGAGGGAGGATTATGATGTTGCTGAAAACAAACTGTAAGACTCATTATTAGTAACGGCTCCGTGTCGCTCTCTACGGCAGGGTCGAGCGGGCCGCCATAAACCGTGCGGCCACAAGAATGGCAGCAGCGAGGCCTTCCTTTTCCGTGGTAGCGGGGTCGGAGCCCACGACCCCGACTAGCTCCGGGTGACGACAGCCATGATGGTGCTAGGATGGAGCTGCCGGCGTTAAAGAGGAGAGTGGCAGCGTCGATGCCTAGGTGGACCGGGGTGACGACGGCGAGGCGGCGCCACTGGATCTGGCATCGACTCCTATATTCAGCCCCGTCTTGGATGGATCCGGGCTCCCCGGTGCAGTAGGTCGGTCCCCAAGCCGGATGCGGTAGCAAGACAGCGGGGCACGGCTACGTGGACGCGGAGGCGTGAACGTGGAGGCCGCAGGGGTGCAGCTGCCAAATCTGGTCCCATCCCATCCGGATTTTGCCTCCTCGCCTTGGGAAGCTAACTCCTGAGCCAGCAGCGACGACAAGGCGAAGGGGTACGGCTGCGTGGAGGTGGCGGGGCGAGGCAGTAAGGGCATGACGACGTGCCGTCGACAGAGGGCACGCTCATAAAGTGCTGTCGGCGGGAGAAAGGTACTGGAAACAATGGTAGGGATAGGAGGAAGCGTGGTGCTGGTTGGGAGCAGCTGGTGGCGGTGGTAGGCCGACGCAGCGGCGCTAGGAGGCACGCCCGGCGGTGACAGGGCAGTGGTGGGAGAGGTCAATGTGGGCAGGCCGGCGCAAAAGGCGTTAGGAGGTTGGCGTGCGCAACTGCAGGGAGGCTAGCCCAGCCGACGGCACGGGAGGTCTACACGGTGACAACAATGAGGCCGGTGATGGTGGTGTGTGTCACAAGGCATGCCGAGGCTGACTGACCGGGGGTGGAAGGGGGGGGGGTCGGTGTAGCATTGGCCACATGCCGATGGAGGATGGCTGGTGGTGGAGCAATGGAGTGATATCCGCGGATCGATAGGGAGTGCGTGGCAGGTGTAAAACCTAGCCCGGTCTTGCCAGCCGGCTGTGATGGCATTTCGGACATCGTTTTCCCTCTTGGGTTCTGTCGCTTTTCTCCTTGGAGACGTCGTCTAGGAGGCCCCCCTGCTGAAACCTCTCTCTAATAGCTTGCGCGTGCTCGCTCTAGATGTTTATCCTCTTGCGGGCTTGCGGCAGCACCTAGCCAATGCAAGCTGACCATATTGGTGGGCCTTGAGGGGGAGAGTGGTTCCCTCTCCCCTCCAATCCCTTTGATACGTATAGAGTTGAGTGTGTTGTTTGCTTTTTAGGTTTTGGTTTTGGGCGGTTTGGTGGTAGCTTCTTTATTAGTCTAGCGGCGGCCAGTCCGACGCTAGCCTTTTCCTAGATCCTATATAGGCATCATCGGTGCGTGGTGGTGTTGTTTTTTTTCCTAGCTACTGCTTTCCAGGGTGCTAGCCTTTTTTTTATCCTATTGTATTTAATGAATATCGCACTTTGTGGTATTGGTCGTTAAAATAAAACAAAATGTAGGAGACGTCAATTTTGAAGGGAGGAAATTTTAACCCAGCTCGATGCACCCTTAAAATCCTACGTCTGTTTGGTTAATTGTACAATGACTTTTTGTTCCGGCAGCAACTTGGCCTGAATTCTGGAAGGCCAAATCAAGCTCCATTTTCTGGCACCTGTCCTTTTGTCGTTATTTTTTTAACCTCATGTATTAAATTTTCATTGTAATAAGCTATTATTTTTCATTGTAATACCAAAATGAAGCATATATTTATTTTTGTTTTTTCATAACAAGTGTTTGAATCATACATTTATAAAGGTATGAAGTACAATATTATTTGCCTTAAGATCTCTCTGTTTAGCACAAATGCGTGAAAAATATCTTATGAATATCTTCCAATGTAACTGTCATGTCACTGGGCAGTTACAGTACTCCCTATGTGACAGATGGTTTCTATAATTTAACAATGTTTTCTTTCCCTTTATGTATTGCATTTTTTTTAGATATAGGGGAGGGTTTCAATTTTTAGACATTAGCTGTGGGATTTTGAAGGGTAAAGAACATAAAGTAAATTCACTGACATATCACTGGGAAGTTACAACACACATTGTGGTTGTTGTAATAGCTGGGATCTTAACCACCACCAACCAACCCAACATTTCAAAGTTTAACAATCGAAAAACCAATGAAGAAATACATGAACCAAAATATATCTTCAGTGAAGAAGACTTCTTTTCTTTCAGAATATTTAACTACAAACTAGCAATAGTTATTAGAACATATCCACCAACACATGCATTTTCATCATTTTGGTGTGCTATATCTTTTTGATAGCGCATAAGAGGTAGCACCTGAACTGCTATTACTCCTGATATTTTCGAATCGTTGCATGTAATTATTGTGTATAAACTGAACTATCTTTTATTTTTGTCCTGAGAACCATGCACTTTTATTAAGTAATAATCTTTCTTCTCAAGATTATCTAGTTGTTTTGCCTTTCTTTACAAATATAATCGTTGCATGTAATTATTGTCTATAAACTGAACTATCTTTTATTTTTGTCCTGAGAACCATGCACTCCTTTTAAGTAATGACCTTTCTTCTCAAGATTATCCAGTTGATTTCCCTTTCACATTGTTAGATTGGTGAACTCAAGAAACTAGTTGAAGAAGGAAAGATAAGATATATTGGCTTATGTGAAGCATCGGCATCAACAATCAGAAGGGCTCATGCTGTACATCCTATCACTGCAGTTCAGCTTGAGTGGTCATTATGGTCTAGAGACGTCGAAGAAGATATAGTTCCAACTTGCAGGCATTGAAAAAACAAATTAGTTTGTCTGTTGAGAAAAAAAAATCACATGCTGCATTTTAACTATTTTTCTAATTTTCATTTCAGAGAACTTGGAATTGGAATAGTAGCTTACAGTCCACTTGGTAAAGGGTTTTTTTCTAGTGGAGCTAAACTAGTGGATTCTCTACCAGACCATGATTTTCGCAAGGTATATTTCCATGATTACTAATCACTCAGTTTTCCCTAAGAATGGCTTTGAAGGAGGTCATTAAAATAGCAGAACGGGTTAGGGAAAATGCTGTGATACCTGTCGTGTTAATGTCTTTTAGAATAAGAAGAACAGAAATTAATTTGTTTCCTTTCTTGAAACAAATCTTGTTTATGAGTTTACTCATACATGGAGTAGAAATGAATGATTAATGTAGGAAAAACGAGAAGAAAGATCATTAAATAGGCATTCAGACCTTATATTTTGAAACCTTGTAACATAATTATATGCCTTGTTGTTTGGATGATGGGAGTAATTATTATATATGTACCTTCTTCTGTATTCTCATTTTCTGTACTTCTGCATCGGTAGTACAAATTACACTTATGTTCGGTAGTACAAATTACACTTATATGTTCAGTAGAGCAAATTACATTTATGTTCATTAGAAATTTTTACTTTGTATTGATCGGACATAAGCCTTTTCCAATTAAGCTAATCTTTGTGCTGCATATTCACGTCTCGTCTATTTAGTCTTTGAAAAATGAAGTAGAACTATAATGAATTCTCATTCAATTAACTAACAACTTGTATTGGTGCCTTTTGCAGCTTATCCCTAGATTTCAACCAGGTAACATCGAGAAGAATGCTGAAATATTTGAGCGTGTTAACGAAATGGCAGCCAGAAAAGGATGCACACCGTCACAACTCGCATTGGCCTGGATCCATCATCAGGGGCGTGATGTGTGCCCCATACCCGGGACAACAAAAATCGAGAATTTCAACCAAAATGTTGCAGCACTATCTGTGAAACTCACCCCTGCAGAAATGGCTGAACTCGAGTCTTATGCCAGCAATGTCCATGGCGACCGGTATCCTCTGATGATGGCTAACACTACTTGGCAGGACTCTGAGACCCCTCCCTTGTCGTCTTGGAAATCCGAGTAAATCGTTTTCGTCTGTTCAAATACAGTTCCTGGTTCAAAATAGCTGGTTCAAAATGGAAGAGCGTTGCACAAGATTTCATCAGAAGTGTTTCATCAGACGCGTTGCTTGCTCCTGTTCTTCTACATCGCGTGTATTTGGAATGAGCTGACCTGTCGATCTATGCGTAGCGTGTTGTGTCATATGCTTTCGTGATGTTTAATTTGCGCGTAAAACTTACTTGAGTGAAGCGCCGTTTCATAAGCTTGTGCATTGCACGCAGAATGTGTGGTAATATTAAATAAAGTGTTGCCATCACCAGTTTTAATTTGTGTTATTAACATGTTTGTTCAAATTAACCACTATCATATCTAATCCTATGTTACCTTTACCTTGTGAACCGTGATTGGTGGGAAGACTATTCAGTGGGGTGGTGAAATTAAACTGAAAACTGTTGTCGTGAGCTAATGACTACCACTAGCATACAAAGTAACAAATAAGCAGTTTATATATGGAAGGAAGTTTATTTTTACATCCTTAAACTTTTTGAACTGGTCTAAATTTCATCCAGCCATCAACTTATACACTGGACACTTAGAGATGTTAATGGGTCAAGACCCTTTTGTTTTTTCACAACTCTAGGTACCTCAGATATTTTTAGACAAAGAAACATTATAGAAATTGAGCCCACCTTATTTTAGACCCAACTCTCAAAATTTTATAACCTAAAAAGTTAGGTTTATTACCACTCCTACCGACACTATCCATTAACCACGAGATGAATCTTTTGAGCACAATTAATCCGTCATTAGCAAATGTGGGTTACTGTAGCACTTATGGCTAATCATGCATGGACTAATTAGGCTAAACAGATTTGTCCGTGATTTTCTCCTTAACTGTGCAATTAGTTTTTTTAATCCATATTTAATGCTCCGTGCATGTGTCCAAAGATTCGATGTAATATTTTTAGAAAAAAAATTTGGGAACTAAACCAGGCCTAAGGAGAACTTAGATGCGGTTGTGGTGACCAACGAGGATGCGGTGGCTCATCGTGCAGTGGTGTGGTGACTGTGAGGTGCAAGTGGGTAAACCTCGAACCTACTTGTAAGTCTAAATAAGTGGGTTCATGATTTATTTTGGTCCATAAGTAGATTTCGTGGATTAGTCACTTACACCCTTAGTGTTGACTGCTTGATGCGTGGGAAGAGGTATATGAGGAAAATTGATGTTTATACATGGTCAAAAGTCATTTTTGCAAATGGGTAGAGCAACTGCCTGAACCCAGGTATATGTAGAAATCAGCATTTTTCAAGCCGGCTGCACAATTGTATGCAAAAAGTGATTTTCACAGGCGATTAAGTTATATTGACTGCTTTCACAAAATAAAACACAAAATAACATAAATAAAAGTTCCAAAATCATGAAATCCAAGTTTTGAACTCAAGCTCCGTGGTGGTGGAACCACCACTCCCCCATCGTCGTCGTTCCTGGAACTCCTGAGGCCCACAAGAAGCCCAGAGCTCACCACATGAAGTGTTGTCGCCCAGGCTTTGCCGCCATTGCCAGTAGCCCACCGCCTCCATCCCTCGAAGCGCTGGCCACCATTTCCGGATTGGCCCCTCCCATAGTCAGCTGCCTAGAACCTGCCACATGAGCTACTGCAGAATCACACCATGAGGCCGCCACCAATGGATCCACCCACTACAATACCGAATCAGCTAGGCACGGGGTCACCAGCGCCAGCTCAAGCTCATGTTGTAGCTGCCATCGCCACCCCTCCCATCATCGCGGCTGCTCTTGTCGTCGCTAACCGGTGGAGGATGGGAGAGTAGTGAGGGCTTAGATTTTTTTTAAGAGAGGAGAGAAAAGAGTAGGGGGAGGACGGGCTGCCCTGCGAAAATAGATTTATTTTCGTAGGTGGATCTGTTAAGAGGCCCACCCTATAAATGATTTTTTGTACATAGGTATTTATTGGGCACCCAGATCTTTCTTTAGCTAGTTTGAAAAACATAAAGAGGGTGTGGGTCGTGACGTCATCTATTCCGAAGCTCCACCAACATCAAGAACCTGACACGTTCCTTAGATCTGGCAGTGGGTGGTCTAGCGCTCATCGATCTGACTTGGCAATGAAGGGGAAGGAAAGAGAGAGCATTGTTTGCTGCACCTTTGTCGTCGCCAATGCGTCATTCCCCTAGTCGGTTTTTTCTACACAAATGTAGCAGAGATAAAAATGATCAGCTTAATTAGCTTCTCTGTCATGACATATATGGTATTACGTGTGGGCATCATTACAGAAATAATTGTAACTACTCCCCTTCATACTACTTGTAAATTAGTTTCCTAAATACTACTCCCTCCATATTTTAATATATGACGCTGTTGACTTTTTATCAACATTTGATCATTCGTTTTATTCAAATTTTTATGTAAATATAAAAATATTTATGTAATGCTTAAAGAACATTTGATAATAAATCAAGTCAAAATAAAATAAATAATAATCACATAAATTTTTTTAAATAAAACGAATAGTCAAATTTTGGTTAAAATGTCAATAACGTCATAATACATTAAAATATGGAGGGGAAGTAACATTTAATATATTCTGATAATATATTTGTTTTGTGTTAAGAAATATTACTACATTTATCTGTAGACTTAATTTAACTTTAAAATTATAAGAAAAAGAATCAAAATCGACTTATTGTATTAAACTGAAGCAATACAACATTCTTAGTTCTTACACAAGTACTCCTCCCCGTTTTTTTGAAAAATTGACCCTTTTCAAAAACTTATTTCGAAACTAACCCCTGCCAAAAACTTCAACCAAAAATAGACCGTCGGCTCAGCGCCAAGCGCATTGGCGCTGAGGTTGGCCGTGTCAGCGCCAACGGGGCTGGCGCTGATATCGTGCCACCGTGGCGGCCGGGCCGATCCCCCAGCTGACGTGGCAGCTACCTCAGCGCCAGCCGCATCGGCGCTAAGATGGTCAATCTCAGTGCCAACTGCAGTGGCGCTGGACCTAGGGACCTCAGCGCCAGGTAGGCTGGCGCTAAGGTGAGACTTGGCTGAATCGGCCATGGCCCAGCCCGGCAAGCCTTCTGGATGGCTTGCGGGCTGGGAACTCAGCGCCAGCCATAATGGCGCTGGACCCTGAATCGGCCATGGCCCAGCCCGGCAAGCCTTCTGGATGGCTTGCAGGCTGGGAACTCAGCACCAGGCATAATGGCGCTGGACCTAGGGACCTCAGCGCCAGCCCACCCGGCGCTGAGGTGGGACTTGGCCGAATCGGCCATGGCCCAGCCCGACAAGCCTTCTGGATGGCTTGTGGGCTGGGAACTCAACGCCAGCCATAATGGCGCTAGACCTAGGGACCCCACCTGGTGCTGAGGTGGGACTTGGCCGAATCGGCCATGGCCCGGCCCGGCAAGCCTTCTGGATGGCTTGCGGGCTGGGAACTCAGCGCCAGCCATAATGGTGCTGGACCTAGGGACCTCAGCGCCAGGTGGGACTTGGCCGAATTGGCAACGGCCCGGCCTGGCAAGCCTTCTGGATGGCTGGGCTGGGACCTCAGCGCCAGTGCACCTGGCACTGAGGGTGAACATCTCAGCGCCATTTTCCCTGGCGCTGAGTTTGCAGTCCTGCTAAAACTTAGCAAGACTGCTCTCTGTCCAGTCAAACTTTGCACACAACACACATCACAGGCAGTAATATATTCACAGGCAGTAATATATCCAGAGAACCATACATCCATCCATCAATTCCAACATCATTCCATACATCCATAGAATCCATCAATACATCCATACATTAACTCCATACATATAACAAATAAAAACATCCCATCCATCCATCCATTCATCCATCCATACACAACAAGCAAAAGTTCTAGTCCATACATCCATCGAACCATGCATCAAGTCCATCCATCCATCCATCCATCCATTGAACCATGCACTCACCTCCTCCTACCTCTAGTGCAAGGACGAGGCACATCGGGGGTGTACCTCCAGTCCTGCGAAGGAGCCTGCCGGCGTTGTGGTCGAGACGGGCCGAGTTGCGAGAGATCCGGCTGTGACGACTCTGGTGCGTCCTCCAGCTGCGAGGGACCGAGCTCATCCGCCTCCTCTTCTTCCTCCTCATCCCCTTCTTCCTCCTCATCTCCTTCTTCCTCCGCCTCCTTGTCTTGCTCGCCCTCCTCGTCACCCACCTCCCCTTCTTCATCCCCCTCTTGGTGGGCATGAGCATGTTCGACCACGTCGGTCGACCTGCAGCCGAGCCTTGCTGCCAACTTCCGACACCGCTGCCGTAGTCTCTATATCAAAAATAATCCCTGTTAAGTTATCGATTTTGGAAGAAAACAACGTAGTTTCATCTCTTATTCCAACGATTACCTGTAGGGCGTTGCGGAGGGTGCCACCCTCTCCTTCAGAGCCAGGAGCCGTGCCTAGCGCCACTCCCGCGTCGTTGATGGTCCGCAAGAGCTCTCGAGCCTACAGGATTGAAATGAAGTAAGTCACAACATTTATGGCGTTGAAATGAAGTAAGTCACAACATTAATGCTAGAACTAACCACTCTGTCACGAACAGGTCCCGTCTCGACCGTGGTACCTTGACGGGTACGAGTATCGTACTCGTTCTGCTTCTCAACATCCTCGGGATCATCTGCTATGTCAGCTAGCGTCCAGGCCGGACGTAGGAAAAGACGGTAGGTCCTGTGGAGCCACGCCAAGTACACGTCGAACTCCATCCTGTTGTGCTGACCCTGGTCTGGTACTCCATTCTCCTCGAACTTCTCCCATTGCGTGATATGATCCTGATGGTAGTAAGCCCAATCAGTCACCTTCTTGTTCTTCCGACGGTCCACCCTGCACATATGCAAAATATCCAACTCGAATATTTAATAAATGTTGATGTGAAAATAACTGAGCAAGCAAAATAATTTTTTAAGTGAATTTACTAACTTGTGTAGGTCGATACTTGTGGAGAAACGGTGTGGGATTGTTTGAAGCCTCCCGAACTCCACTGCATAGAAGCAGATCAGTGGGCACCATAGGGGGTCTTCAACTCATCCTCTATATGGCACATGGGATTTAGTTCTAGCTCGAGCACTTCCTGTGCCTCATATGGCATCCACACCACCTGCAGCAACAAAAATAAAACACATTGAAGCACATTTAGTACTATATAGTAAGAAACCATCTTCATGTGTGATAGAATAGTGAATTGCTTACATGTTCTGGCTGTAGATAGTCCATCTCGTTTGTGTAGTGGTAGTAGGCCAAATTCCTGCGGCCTACTACTGGAGATGGGACCGATTCCCACAGGTGAGCTACAGTGGGACGTCGGTCGGCATCCTGGTGTGGCCAAACCTGATGGGTCCTCCACATGGGCCGACCAATAGGAAGCCTCATCCACATCCAAACCTGCGTCACATACGTTAGCTTCCAACTTTTTAGCAAGAAATTGAAATGTTACGAAACATAACATGCGTGAACTAACCTGTAGCAACCAAACACAGCCTGCTAGGTTCGCGTCCCCGCCTTGCCTTCGGCAAGCATCACAGAGTTGCCGGTACAACCAGGCTAGGGCAGCAGACCCCCAGCTGAAGGTACCCGCCTCGTCCCAGTCCGAGAGCAACGGCAGCCACATCCAAGAGGCCATGTCTCCACTAGAGTCAGGGAACAGAATACTGCCGAAGATGTACAGGACGTACGCCCTGCAGTATTGTTGTACCGTGGCCTCGTCTGCCTCGGCGGGACACTGACCGAAGTTGGCTCGCAACCAACTCAAAGGAACCCCTGATGTCTTCGTCTGCCTCTGACCATCAGGTGCCACTGGAGGCTCCACACCAAGGTACTCCTCGACCCTCTCCCTCTAGTTCCCCGACGCTGTGTCACCTGTGACCGCCTGACCCCGGATAGGAAGACCCAGGATCATGGCGACGTCCTCCAGAGTGACCGTCAGCTCCCCGCACGGTAGGTGGAAGGTGTGTGTGTCTTTGGACGCCACCGGTCCACGAGGGCGTCAGAGCAGCGGCGTTGTATAGAGGCACGGGTCGCTGGGCCATGGTCACGAACGCCAAGAGCTTCGCCCGCCGTAGGTACGGGATGTACCGGTCGTCGAACAGTATGTGCGCCGTGTGACCTCTAACTCAAAGGGTCTTCAAGCGCTGCATCAATAGACAAACATAACAACATATAGTTAGCGACAATATATCATATACAAGGGTTGTGGAAAATATATCAAGCAACTGGGAACTTTAATTTTGGGATTGGGTCAGCAGGAATCTCTGTGATTATGATCAAGTAATACAAGCAACTACTACTCATTATGAGCAATCTTGAGCTAAGTACTAGTTCTGTATGACTAGTAGAATTGGCATCTCAAATACTATTTTTAAAAACCAGCACTAATACTGACCATACTGGTAAGCATGTTCCCAAGTACTAAAAAAAGTCATGGAAAAAGCACATCTTAATTCAGTGGCAAGATTATCTTAGCCATATGAAAATTAGCTTATCTGATTAAGATGCTTTGTTGCATGGACGCCATTTTTCTAGGAAAAAGAAAACTGAAAAGAAGATCTATGGCATCCTTGCATACGTTATAAATAAATAATAAACAAAATGATAAAATTTGATGAATTGTGCCAGGCTGCCAGATCGTCCAACTGGTGTGTTCCCAAGCAAAACAGATATACAGTGACGTACAAAATATCATCAAGTTTGTTGTGTCACACTTCAGGCAGCTTAATTGAACTCATCAAGTTTAAGGCCCATTTGGGACCTGCTTCATACGGAAATCGAACTATTTCCTGCTCAGATTTGGGCGTTCTGGAACGGGGACAAAGAGAAGCTGAGATTTCAAAATGAATCAAACAAATTCAGATCAATTTTTGTTGATTGTGTGTGTTTACATGCTCTGCTTTGAGGCTCATGAATCATGATCTCTCTCTATGTACAGTGTGAAAAAAACAGAACAAAAAAAATGGGGTTTTTTCTTTTTTGTGTGTGTTTGATTTGAGATATCTCTATGATGGTTGATCTATCTATACAGAATCAAATCAAAGAAGAAAAAATAAATTCGACCATAAAAAAAATGGAATATTGTTGATGCTAAACTCTTCGCTCGCAATCTAGGGTGCCCGGTGCTTCTCCTCCTAGAAATCCTCCAACCCCGGAAAGTGCTCCATCCTGCAAATGAAAATGGAATCATCAGTAATTGCAAAAAAAAAATAAATGGAAAAATCACAATGAGAACGGAAAGGAGGACAACAGAAAGTAAACATTGAAGCAACAATATGAACTTAACAAATGTAATGCAAACTAAACTTAAAACATTAAAAAATATGAATGTCATCCAATCCCACCTGTGTGCTACCCTCACCACCTCCCCCCGTCCTACGGCGCTTTTTCGGTCGATCCTTAGACTTGTCTTGCTTCGGGCACCTAGTTTTCTTATGGCCTAGTTCGTGGCATAGCGAGCATCTATTTTGCATGACCGGCTCTGAATTTGTATTGTTCGGCTTTTGTGACCGTCGGTTGGCTGAGCCTTTGTACGCTTTGTCCATGTCGTTCTTGAACCTTCTTGTCCTTCTTCTTCCTCGTGTGTTGTTCTTCAATGACAAGTCCGAAACGAAGAACTCTCCATCATAACTTGGCCACTGCGATGGATCTAGGTAAGGTTCAAACCTAGGGGAGTACGTGTCCTACACAGCCCTATTGGAAGCTTCATAACACATTCGGGGGGGCCACCTCCACATCCAAACCTCGCAACTTACAAACGGTTATCATGTGGGAGCATGGAAAGTGATGGAGCTGAGGGAACTGACAACTACATGTGTTATCTCTCACAACCACGACGTAGTGACGTCCGCCCCATTGCACCCCAGCCGCCGTGACTCTGCCTTGCTCGCTGACCTCATACTTCATCGAAGGGAAATCGAAACATGTTGTTTTTTGCCCCAAAGTTCGTCTTTGCTGCTCCTCCAACATGTCCTTAACTTTTGTGGGCCACTTCTTTCCACTCAGGATATCTACAGTTGTCTCTTTGTGTCTATCAACAAACCAACTATTGCACTTCGAAAATGTGTATGCCACAATAGCTGTAACCGGCAGTTTCTGAATGCCTCTCAAGACATTATTGAAACTCTCAGCCATATTACTGGTCATTATGCTGTGGCGACGCCCGTTGGTATCAAATGCTCTTGCCCATTTGACCTTAAGTGCCATATGGTCTTCTAGCCACTTCTTTGGCCTCTCTCCGACCACACCCAATAGCCGTTTTATCTCATCTAGGAACAATGCTTTCTCATTTATTTGACATATGCGCTCAAGATCTTTCATCTGATCAGTCGTAGCTCCAGCTGTGTAGAAGTTAGCACATAAGTGCCTCATGCACCACCTGTGGTGAATGGTTAGGTGATGAGGCATGCTGTGGTTGATGGAGTTCAAAATGCCAGGGTGTCTATCAGAAATTATACACACTTCTCTATTAGGACCGATCAGCTTGTGTCTCAACATGTTGATGAACCACTCCCAGTTGGATGTATTCTCCTTCTCTACCAGAGCAAACGCCAAGGGAACAAGATGTAACCCTGCGTCGACCCCTATTGCCGTGAGCAATGTACTTTGGTATTTACCGGTTAAGAAAGTGTCATCAATTGCTAGCACCGGCCTCAAGTGCTTGAATGCTTCTATGGACTAGCCAAATATCCAATATGCACGTCCAAATACTCGCCTCTGTACTCCCTCCACCATCCTTGACTTCTCGGGGTGAGCCTCAACACGGAAATGCATGGTAGGGTTCCTTGCTTTGATGGCACACATCAGTGTAGGCAAGCGAACATACGCCTCGTCCCAATCTCCCCAAATGACCTTCATAGCAACTTGCTTAGCACGCCAAGCTTTGCCATATGTAGGCTGATAGTGCTAGATTTGCTCAACTGCCTCGACAATAGCTGCAGGAGAAAAAGTTGGTTCAGCTCGCACAAATGACTGTAACCTATTTCCAATAAACCTCGAAGTAAGTTGCAAATGCTTGCCGGTTACTTCCGCACTACAGCATGTGTGGTCTTCGCCCACACTAGTCACCCGCCACCTATCTCCTCCACTCTTCCTTGCATTAATCTGCCATTTGCAACGGCGATCGAGACAAGCCACAATATACTTTACTGACATGTTAGATTCCTTGACATGGTAAGGCCGGTGGACACGGATAGAATAACTCTGCAGCCATATCTTTAGATCTTCCATTGATCGAAACTCCAACCCCTTCCTTGGTTCATCACACATTGGTTCGAAGGCACCGTCATATTGTGGATCTCCATCAGCAATTGCTAGCCCGGCTCTTGTAAGATCCTCGAATTGTGTTATTTCCGGGTTTCTACCCACCAGTTTCTCAAACACAGTCCTTTCATGCTCCGACATCTTGCGCACTGGACGATGATCATCGGAGTCGGAAGCGGACTCATCCAATTCATCCTCTGTATCATACTCCAACCAGCCTTGGTTCAATCCACTGCGTATTCATAGCCTCCTCACACTCCTGTCGGGTATAGATTTTCAGCCTAACCAACTCCCTAAGGCCCAAACTTACATCCTTAGCATTCGCTTCTTCCTCAGGCAACTCCACATCATCACCTACCTCCCGACCATCGTCAACATCTCCTTCCTCTCTTACCAGCACATTCTCCTCTACATTAACTCCCTCTCTTAATGGCACATTGTCCTCTGCATTTGCTTCCTCCCTTAACGGCACATTCTCCTCTACATGTACTTCCTCCCTTACCGGGACATTCTCCTCCCCATGTACTTCCTCCCTGACCTCTACATCCGCCGTATCATTTACTCCCTCGCCCACCTCCATCTCAATTAATTCTTCCTTCCTACTACACCTCTCCGACTGTTCATGGGAACTAATGGGTGATTCTATGAGTGGACTTTCATTCAGGTCTATAAGTTCTTTCTTCCCTTTCCTACCCTCTTTCTTCCATGCAAACACCTCAAGAGCTTTGAAATGTGACCCCAATACTATATCTATATATGTTTGCCATTCGATCTCTCCATTCAAGTCTAACATAAACTTATGCGACATGACACCGCCACCCACATCGTATCTCCCTTGCATACCAACTGACTCATCACTCCAATCCAATTCATGCCTAATGCGAGACATTAACTCCTCAAATGTAGGCTTCGCATGAAACACTAACTGTCTAACAATCATTCCCTCAAATTGGCTTCCACCGGTACTTTCATCTACCACACAACCACCATAATGAAGCCGGACCAATCTATCCATCTACAATATTTAACCCATACATAAACATTAATTAATTGAAAATAATCTCTAAATACCATAGCAATCCCAAAACTTCCAAACCTATCAACATGTCCAACTTTTTCCATAAAACATAACATAATTGTTTCAACTCATATACTACACATTATTCACAAAAAAAATTTCTCTTCTCCTACAAAGTGCCTAGACATCACCACAAATCAACCCCTTGCAACCATTTCAATCACCACACAACAATCCAACAAAGCCCTAACCATCACCACACATGAACCAAATGGAGCAAGATTAATATGTGTCTTCCGCACTACATCCCCACCCACATTATCCAATTAACATCGCAATCGGAGCCAAATATTATCAACCCACGCTTGGAACCAAACAATGCAAAATATCCAATAAAACATGGGGGAAATTAGGGTTTCTAGAGGAGTTTACCTTCTCAATCGATCCCCAACTCAATCCCGACGAAATCCCCTTCGATTTGAGTTGATTTGGGGGAGATTTGGTGAGGGGAGAAGAGAGGGCAACGAACCCTAGCGCAGCCGCGGTGGGGAGAAGAGAGGAGAGGCTGGCTGGGGCGGCCTCGGCCGGCCTCTAAGTACCAAACCTCAGCGCCAAACCCATTGGCGCTGAACTTTGGCATCTCAGCGCCGAAGCGGTTGGCGCTGAGGTAGCTACCACGTCAGCTGGGGGATCGGCCCGGCCGCCATGGTGGCACGATGTCAGCGCCAGCCCCGTTGGCGCTGACACGGCCAACCTCAGCGCCAATGCGCTTGGCGCTGAGCTGACGGCCTATTTTTGGTTGAAGTTTTTGGCAGGGGTTAGTTTCAAAATAAGTTTTTAAAAAGGGTCAATTTGTCAAAAAAAAAAAAAGGGTACTCCTCCCAACTACGCAGTTGCCATCGCACAGCATTATATGGGTACAGACGTGCAGTGGAGGGAAATCGATCGATCCGATTCCGGCCGGCCATGGCACCTGCTGCTCCGGCGACGGCGGCGGTGCGGCGCGTGAAGCTGGGCTCGCAGGGCCTGGAGGTCTCGGCGCAGGGGCTGGGCTGCATGGGCATGTCCGCCTTCCACGGGCCGTCCAAGCCGGAGGCCGACATGGTGGCGCTCATCCACCACGCCGTCGCCGCCGGCGTCACCCTCCTCGACACCGCCGACATCTACGGGCCGCACGCCAACGAGGCCCTCCTCGGCAAGGTACGTATAGTACCTTCCTCTTCCTTCCACTGGTGTCCCTCTCTTTCTTTGGGTTGATTTGCGCCATGCGCGAGTAGTGGTGCGCTGAAGGTGCTCGACGGAATGCTTGTTTGCATATGGGTTGGAAAAAAGGCAGGCGCTACAGGTCGGCGGTGTGCGCGACAATGTTGCACTGGCCACCAAGTTCGGTAAATTTCTCGCCGACGGTAAGGTGGGGATCCGCGGGGACCCGGCGTACGTGCGGGCGGCGTGCGAGGGCAGCCTCTGGCGGCTCGGCGTCGACTGCATAGACCTTTACTACCAGCACCGCGTCGACAAGAAGGTGCCCATCGAGGTCACTGTGCGTGCCCCTTCCCTTTCTCATGTCTCTCTTTCTGTTTTTTTTTTCTTTTCTTTTCTTTTTTCTTTTTGCCTTTGTGTTTATTGTTTTGTTATGAGAAACATAAACGGGTGAGTGATGAAAAGCTGATTATGAAAGGGAAAGTTGGTGGTGGCCTGGTGAAGGGTTTGGCAAATGGTTGGTGTCAAGGTTCATAATTATTCGGACAGTTGTTGGAAAAACGGATAATTAACTCTTAATTCTTTTATGAGTAAATTGTACTCATGGTACAACAACTTGGTAGATAGGTGCGATAAAGTATGAGAACTTGAGAAATGAACGTCTAAGTGCAATAACTTGACAAGTGGGTGCGTTCTAGTACAAGAACTTGACAATTTAATATTTTGATGCATCAACTTGGCTAAGCATATGCTAGTTGATTTTTTTTTCACGATGTCAATATACCATTAACATATAATCCTACATATATTACCTTATAATATTGGATTTAATCTTTAAAAATTATACTGCACATACAGTTTACATCCAATTAACATTTAAGAATTTTTTGTTTTCTTCACCTTCTCAAATATCAACCGAAATATAATAATTTCTACATCCAGTTTAATTGACTTTTAGTAATTAGTTATTAGGATAAAAATATAAATATGTTTATACAAATACACGCTAATTATATTATCAAAATAAGTACTTAAAAATTGAATCTATAAAAAAAATCTCCAAATAATTAAGTTGTCTCATAACTTCTTAATTTATTGTATCAAAATTGTACCTACCTTACAAGTTGTTACATTTATATGATTACTTATAAAGTTCTTATACTAAATTGCACCTACCTGTTAAGTTGTTGCACCAGAACGCTCATTTCTCAAGTTTTTTCACCAAATTGCACCCACCTGCTAAGTTGATGCACCGTGAGTGCAATTTACTCTTCTTTTATTAATGAAGAGCAAAAAAAAGGAGCATTTGATTATTTATCGATTTCACTATATAATTAATTTCATATTCTTTCGGGAAAGAAAAAACTTTGATTGAAGGACTCATTTTTTCCTTTTGGAACATCTAACTACAAACTAGCAATAATTACTAGAACACGCCCCACAGTATATGCGTGTTGATCATTCTGGTGTGCTATATCTTTCTGATAACGCATACGAGCTAGCACACATTTTTGAATTGTTGCCTGTAATTATTGTGTATAAACTGCACTACCTTCCCTTGTATTTTTTTATCATGAGAGCTATGCATGCCTTTTAAGTAATGACCTTTGTTTTCAAGTTTATCTAGTTGATCTACTAGAAAAATAATTTGTTGCCATGAAAAAAATCATGGCATCGATCAATACTAAAATTGTGGCGATAGATACATGCTGCCACAATTTTAAAATCGTTACTAGCCGTGGTAATAAATAGCATGGTAATAGGTTATTTTAACGATTTTTATTTAGCGGTAATAAATTTTGATGTTTCCACGGAATGGATGTGGCCAAAAAATTATATTGCAACACTTCACATCGTTGTAATAAATAATTATTGCCACCACTCCATATGTGGCATTAGTTCTACATACTAAATTAAAAGTTTAAATATTAACTAATTTTGTTCTACATCATAACTATTTATTATTTGATACCTTGTCTTTGCTAGGATTCGAACACAAGACCTATCCTTCACGTGTGCTCTCCTTTACCAACTCACCTACGCATCAATTCTGTTAGAAAATGCATATCGTTCCATTTGAGCATATCTAACTAAGATTTGAATCACGGATTTAAATATCTAAAAGGTTTCAAATGAAAAAGTTATCACCTATAAAATTGTAGATCTCGTTGAGAGCTATAACTTTCATATAAAATTTGTTCTAATCCGTGTCCATATGAAAAAAATAAGTTAAATTATGAGATGACAATTTTTTATTGCAACGAATTTGTTGATCGTGGCAATAGAAAATAGTAAAAAGTAACATACCACAGCCATGTACTATGCAAATTGCCACAAAATTAAAATTGTGATGATAGAACGTGTTTTTTCAACGGTAATGTTTTTTTTGGCAATATCTCATTTTCTATTGCAATAAAAATACTAAATAAAACAATGATGGTAAGTCGTTGCAATAAAATATAGTTATTTGCCATAGAAAAATTATCGTTGCAATAGTACAATATATTGCCACGAATTATTTTTTGTTGTGATAATTTGGTGGAATAGCTCAATTATCTTGTAGACCTTTCACATTATTAGATCATCCTCAATGTTTCTTACCAAACTCGGTATTAGTGTGGGCCCAAACAATAGTGGGTAGTAGGTCTTTACTGCATCTGCAATGCTTATGTGTACGGGTGATGAATAAGGTGGGGGCCACTTGAGAAAAAAATTATCCATTGCTGATAGCATTGTGACCGGGTGTGTCGGAGACATTGTTCACATAAGATTGTTTTTTCCTTCCATCCGGTAGTATACCACCTTTAAAATATTTACTACCAAGTAATAAGGTGATATTTAATACTTACTACTTGGTTTCTACTCACATTGTGGATGCCAATAGATTGATGAACTCAAAAAACTAGTTGAAGAAGGAAAGGTAAAATATATTGGGTTATGTGAAGCATCTGCATCAACAATCAGAAGGGCTCATGCGGTACACCCTATCACTGCAGTTCAGCTCGAGTGGTCATTATGGTCTAGAGACGTGGAAGAAGATATAATTCCAACTTGCAGGTAGTGAAAAGAAAACAAATTAGTTTGTCTATTGAGAAAAAATCATATGCTCCATCTTAACTATTGTTTGTTAATTCTGTTTCAGGGAACTTGGAATTGGAATAGTAGCTTACAGCCCACTTGGTAGAGGGTTCTTTTCTGGTGGAGCTAAACTAGTGGATTCTCTACCAGACCATGATTTTCGCAAGGTAAATTATCATATGCTTACTACTCGCTCAGTTTTCTCGAAACGTGGACTATCAGACAAGGAAGTCATGAAATGTGGGACTGCAAAAACTGCTGAACAATACATACCACATGATCACCGGACAAACCATCGGATAAACAGGATGACGTACTTGGATGTGGAGCGGTGATGGTGGGAGATCCAACAGGACAACACTCACCTAGATATGGATGCGCTCCCTTCTGCAGTAGCCAACGCTACTGGCTATCCTCCTAGCGTTGGTTATCCCGTCATGGCCTCAGGTCGTGACAAGTGCAAATCTGGTGGGCAGCGGCTGTGTTGGCAGATCTAGTGGGCAACAGTGGCGGCGTTGACGATTTCGGATTATATTTTCCAATTCATGGAGTTAGAGCTTTGAATCACTCTTGCCATTTATTATGTCTAAATCATTTTTACGGGCGGCGTCTTCAGATATCTGCATTGGAATATAATTTTTCCAAGCGGATGCAAGTCGCTGCCTGCGATAACAATTTTCAAAGATTTGAAAAATTCATATGAACTCTGATTAAGATAAACAACTTATCACTATGATCCCCACTACACATGTGTAATGTGTTTCAGCTATGTTAGGTTTCTTCATTAAAATATTTGCATTACTAGGGTCACTTACTATCGTTATATGTTGCATACCATTTGACTTTAATTTGTCAGATATCATCATATTAGTGGTAATCCCTAATAAGTTTGTAGTTGAAAGAGTTATTGACTGAATTAAACTAAAGGAATTGTAGCAAGGATCACTCTGAAATTCTGTTAATTTCAATCAGCCTTCATATAAAATTATTATGAAATTTTGAATAACAAGTAGACCTGGTTCATATGCAGTGGCTTATGAAAGCCGCTTGGGAAAAAGTTGGGACCACATTTAAGTGAGACAACAAATTTAAATGGGTCCACCTGTCAAATGCTCTGGATACTACATTAGATGAAATATTTAATATATATTGATTTGGATGAAAAAATGATTTAACATATATTTCAATTTCTACAAAAGATTTAACCTAGAAAACACAGTACTATAATACAAATCAAAAGTTTGCCCCTAATTACATACTAGTGAGGCTACTTGTCGTACTTTGGGCCTATACTAAAAAAATAATATGTACAATTAGTTGTGGCGGCGGCGCTTCACCATCGTTGTGGATCAAGCGTTGACAGTTAGCCCAGTGTCAGAGCTCGTGATAGGGCCAGCGCAATGGGGAAGGGCCATGCATTCTCCTCAATCTCTGCTTCTGTTGACGGCTATGCTTGGCTCTAGCCAGTGGCCCAACCTTTGCCTCATCCTACGGTGCCATAGCCACATAGGTGCCCTCCTCCTGCACCTTGGCCAAGCTGGGGATCAGCTTCGGCACCTCAGCCATGTTGGGTCTGCCTCTGGCATCGGCTCTAGCCGTGCCTCTTCTTAGATGGTGTCATCCTCATAGGCTGCCATCGCCGCCATGACCATGGTGATCAAGGAGGTTACCTCTTTCTTCGCACATGCCTCTGCCGCCCTCATCCGAGTCGTCAGCCTCGTTGCCACTCTTGTCCTCGTTCTATTCCTTCTGCGATAGTGGGCCCTCGTTGGAGTCCTTTGATAGGACCTGTTGTACCACCGGTCATCCTCGCTATGCTAATTATCCCCAGGAATTTTGCCTGACAATACGGCCAGTGACGACAAGGAGGATGAGATGTCCCCATGCTCCTATATATCATTGTTGTCCTCCTCGCTAATGGCGATGTACTATGGCTGACGCGACGAGTATATTATTGTCGTAGATAGTGGAAAAAGTTGGGAGATTATGGAGAGGGAGAGCATGGTGAGAAAACCCCATTGCTCTCTAATAGACATGGCATGGGAGGTGAGGAGGCGTAGTGTGGTAGTGGCGGGCTTGATTGGCATCCGATGGTTCGTCTTGTGAGGAGTTCGCATGATAATCGATAGTAGATATAGCTGAAGTATTGGCGCAAGAACGATGAAAAGACAAGACATAGGCGGGCATTTAAGAGCAATATCTGAAAAATGTCGTGGACATGGGTAGCTATCTGAATGGAGCTGCTTGTGTAAATAAACAGATTTTCGTACAGGGTAAAATCGTGTTACCACATGTGGTCACTGGCACCTGTAAAAATCAAGTGGCTGCTAGCACCCTCCCGTGAAAATCAAGTGGCTGGCCGTGAAAATAGGAATGATCTTTATGACTTCCTTAAGCGGTCTCCTATAGGGATGGAAACAGTTAGAAAACCAACTCTACCATTTTCATTTTCATTTTCATATTTTTTAGGAATTAAAATTGGAATAAAAATCCCTATATACAGAATAAAATATTATCGAATAAAAAATGGAGCAAATATGAATAAAAGCGAATACGGTAACTAATATTTATGGGAATATAAAAAACTGTCAAAATGAGCTTCCAAATCTTTTTAAAACAACAGATAAAATTTCCAAATTTTAGCAACAAAAAATACCACTATCATAAGATAATACCACAGTTCAGAGATCACATTGTCAAATCTAACTTATCATCTTTTTAGACAGTAGACATTATTAGGAAAAAACAAATCCAAAACCGTTCCAAGAAAAAATAATTCCAAATTTGTTTTCATTATTGAAAAGTTCTAAAACAATTCCGAACGCTTTACATTTCAAAAACAGGTCTGAAATCATGAAACTTTTTTGTTACAAACCAGCCCCGAAATTACCATTGATGGCTAAACAAGAAAGAAACACCTGATAACTACATCGAGACACGATATTTGATAATGGAGTTCAGCCGAAGCCTATATCTTCGAGGCACTTTACGTGCACCCCTCCCCGATCCAACATATTACAGTGAACCAGAGTTATAATGACCATCGGTCGGATACCACCTGCAGCCGCTCCTTCTCGGCTATGCTAAGTCATCATACGGTTACAACATGTTCGTCTCTCTATCTAAGAGAGTCTATAATAGCGTCTAATTCTTACTCTCTACTCTTTTACCTCCTACAAGTCCAAGTTCTAAACTATAACCGACTACGTACAAATATTTTGACAAAAACTCTAACATTTTTTAAACTCCTTTGAGCAATCAATTGGCAGCTTAATTTGCTGAGTACGACCTTTCACTTGTTGCAGAATCTGCCTAGATTCCAACCAGAAAACCTTGAGAAGAATGCCAAGATATTCGATCGCGTCAATGCGATGGCGATGAGGAAAGGATGCACGGCTGCGCAGCTCGCACTGGCTTGGATTCACCACCAGGGGGACGATGTTTGCCCCATACCCGGTACCACGAAGATCGAGAATTTCGACCAGAATGTTGGGGCTCTGTCCCTGGAGCTCACTCGGGACGAAATGGCTGAGCTCGAATCCTACACTGCTGCTGCTGATGTGCACGGTGACCGGTACGCTCAGATGGCCAACACCTGGAAGGATTGTGAGACCCCTCCGTTGTCCTCATGGAAAGAGGAGTAGCTGCTTGGGTCTCTCTTCAAGAAGTAGTGCTCCTGGTTGCACATGAATAGCGGAAGAAAATATATATTCTTGTTTGCTATGGTTTGCTCTTGCATGTTTGGTTCATGATGTGTATGTAACTTGACGATGTGCTGTACGTTGCTGCTGCTTACAATGCTCTACTTGCATCTTTGGTTCGTGATGCACATGTAACATTATGATATCCTATATATACGTTGCTGCAGGAAAACTTGTATGAAAAGAAACAAGCCATTTATATAAGGAAAAGTCTGAATTAACATATAAACCTTGGTAGTCTGATTTACGCCCTTAACTGTAATACCTGGACGTCCGACGTTTCCGAACTTATCAAAATGGATGAATTACCCCCTCTTACTCAATTCGAAGCAGTTTTAATCTTATGTGGCTCACGTATCAATTAAGTCAAAGGAAATAAAATTCTATGGGGCACACATGTCAAGGCCTTTTTCTCCCCTCTCCTTTCAACCACCTCCCTTTTGCAACATGAGCACGGAGGATCGAAGAGGTGGCGGATGGCCTCCGATCCATGAGGTGTGAAATCAAAGTGTTTTTTCTTATTATATATTTTGTCATGAATAATCGATATATGAGATAATTGATTTTAATATTTGGTGAATAATTGGTGAGCTGACTGTGTTGGACTGGTCAAACTAGGTAGAGAAGGCCAGTCAGACCGGCGTATAGCATGCTGTCAGACTGGCTAGCTCGACGGTCTAATCGGCTGGTTCCTGTTTGGAGTTGGTTTCGGGTTGTTTATTTGGATACTCATGATTATCTCGTGATTATGACTTCTGGATGATTTCTATATGTATGTAATACTGTTGTGTGCTAATGTTGAGTCAAGTTGGGAAAAAAATTATGCTCGGATATGGTTTCTTCTTTGATTCATATGTAGGTGTGTCTTGATGCCTCGGGATAGTATTGTTAGTGATGATTGGGAGTCAACTTGGGAGAAGATGACGTCCGAACATTCAGGATATCATGTGGTATACTTAGGCTAAAGAACAATGTGCGTGGTTGGTGAAGATTCCATGCGACATATGATGGGAGATTGTGTATGTATGGAAAGCAGAGTCAAATTTGAGAGGAGGCCAAATTTGAGAAGATTAGAGTTTGAATTGTAATGAGATAAGTTACATATTTATATGGGAAAGTTTCCTTGTGGATTAGGATGACTTGTACAAGTTGGATTCGTGGCTTTTAGGCTTCTACTTCGGGTATATATATATATAGAAGAGTGGTTGAGACCTCTCGGTATCGATTTTTTGAGAGTTGAGTGGAAAGAAAAAGTTACGGTCTCGAGTTTAGTCAATTTTTTAGAGATGAGTGTTGTTGTGCACTTTGTAAACACGAATAGAGTTCTTCGATTTGTATTTGCTCGGGTTCGGCGGTAACACCGGTGGCATAATGGGTTGTTGGACCGGCGACAGCGACAGGCATCGGTGGCGCAAAGTATGGTTGGAGTGGCCGATCTATTCCGGTCAGAATTGCGATGCATGGCGATAGGCGTTGGCACCGCAAAGGACAGTTGGACCGGCCGATTTACTCCGGTCAGACCAATCTCCTTCAGATCTTGAGGGTAACTTTTTCCGCTAAAAGTTCTAGTTTTTGGTGGTAAGACTTGCTTAGTTCTTATGTTTCGATGCTATACAAAGGTGATGGTAGGCTCCATGAGCTTGCTGAGGAAGGTACCTGCCCTATATCCACATTGATAAACTACAGGCAGGAAGATCCGTAGAGGATGGTTAGAAGCCCAGGGCATACTCGCCTGTGGTGGGTGGTACACCCTGTGTTGTCCACACCGTTCAAGCCAAATAACTCCATCTGCTATTGTACTCGTACTCGGATCTATGGAGGGGCCTTGATGTGCGTGGCACGAGAGCGGTGGAAGAAGTTGTATTAAGGGAGTAGCAAGCGGAAATGCTAAAGGGCAATCGCTCGCCTCGGGGTGGGGGTAGCGATCAATTCGCCCCACCCCCCTCTCCCTCCCTCTCTCCACCTGGTTTCCTTTTTTGGCACCGTATTACTTTTCTATTTTAGTAAATTTATGCACCTAAAGTTTATATATCTCAAGTTTACACATCTAAAGTTTAGAGACCAAAAGTTTATAACTCAAAAGTTTATATATCCGATTCAAATTTGAATTTGAATTCAAATATTTTTTCATATATAGTATTTCTATACATCTAAAGTTTATACACCTAAAATTTATAGACCTAAAGTTTATATATCCGATTCAAATTTGAATTTGAATTCAAATATTTTTCACATATAGTATTTCTATACATCTAAAGTTTATACACCTAAAGTATATAGACCTAAAGTTTATATACCCAATTCAAATTTGAATTTGAATTATATCCGATTCAAATTTGAATTTGAATTCAAATATTTTCTATATATAGTATTTCTATACATCTAAAGTTTATACACCTAAAGTTTATAGACCCAAAGTTTATAAGTCAAAAGTTTACATATTCGATTCAAATTTGAATTCAAATTTTTTATATATAGTATTTCTATACATAAATTTTTCTAACTTTTATTTTTTAAAATTTTTTTTTTGTGGTGTACTGTAGTAGGAAGAGAAGAAGGGAAGGAGGAAGGGGGAGGAGTGGGAGGGGGTATTGCCTATAGGGGGAGGGGTCGGATCTGATCGCTTGGATCGATCGCTGGCGATTGATCGCCCGTTAGGGCCCCCCAGTAGCAAGAGACATAAAAAACCGAGGCTATACAAAAGGAAATAATAATAATAATAATAATAATAATAATAATAAGGGAAAATTACAAAAATCACCCCACAAGTCACCCACAAGTCACTTGAAGTTTGACATTCCATCCCATAAGTCATTTTGTTGCAAATACCCACCCGCTACTAAGTTTTGTTGAAAAACCACCCAATGCTAGGGTTTGAAATTTTGGTTCGAAATTTCCGAAATTTCGCCCTCCCACCGGCATGCTCAAGTCTCGCCCGAAATTTTCGGTTTTTTGTATTTTTTTAAAAAATTTGGTCAAATTTTATTCAAATTCAGTCAAATTTTCAAATAATTTCAGCCAGAAATTTCTGAAATTTCGGGAATCCCCGACATAAAATCCAATTTCAGAATTGAAAACCCTACCCAATGCGCACGTGCTTAACCAAATCAGTTTGTTATTGCGGATGTAGGGTTACCACATGCTAAGCTAGCCAAGTCAATCTTGTCTAAGTGCTTAAATTAGACTTATTTTTCATATTTGATTGTTTTTTTTTCATATAGCGAAACTCAGTGCGACAATGTTTAAACTCTTGTCCACAATTTTATTTGTGGAATCTTACATAAAATGTATCAATAATACTCTAGAAATATTTAGTTTTGGTAAAGACCACATTGATAGATCACATTTTATAAAAACATGTTGATTCGGTTAAGCATACGGGGGCGTCCCGGGGGCCCGTGCGGACTGTGCGACCGAACAGGGCCCCAAATTTTAAGGGCCCTTAAAATATTAAGTATGCCATATATATATAATAATATTAGAGGCTTTAATTTTGTTAACTTGCAGTCCAAATAGTATCAAACACAAGGCCCAAAACACTGCAGAAGGTGAATCGATCCATCTTCCATCGTGCTCCGGTCCAGGCGTTCGCGTTGTCGCGTATCGCCAAAGTCCCAATGCCGCAGCCGTTTCATCTCCTCTCCCCAGTTCCCTCTAGCCTCCGCTTCTGCTTCATCGCTGATGATTGGCTAATCGTCACGCCCGTTTTTAATTTTACTATAAAAAAATTTACTAGGCTACTATGGCCTATTTTAATATTTCGCACGGGGACCTGATTTGACCGGGACGCCCCTGAAGCATGTGTTTACTGGGGTGGTTGTTGCAACAAAATTGAGTAGGTGGGTGGGCATTTGCAACAAAATAACTTATGAGGTGGAATATCAAACTTCAAGTGACTTATGGGGTGATTTTTGCAATTTTCCCTGATAATAATAACCGACACGCGTAAGCTCTTGAACACATGACACATTCCTTCTCCCACCAACCACTAACGATTGCTCTGCATTGTATTTGTATGTACTCCACCATTATATAAGTGACGGAGTGAACCAAGAAGCGGCGGAGAGAAATCGATCGATCCGATTCCGGCCGGCCATGGCAGCTGCTGCTCCGGCGACGGCGGCGGTGCGGCGCATGAAGCTGGGCTCGCAGGGTCTGGAGGTCTCAGCCCAGGGGCTGGGATGCATGGGCATGTCCGCCTTCTACGGCCCGCCCAAGCCGGAGCCCGACATGGTGGCGCTCATCCACCACGCCGTCGCCACCGGCGTCACCCTCCTCGACACCTCCGACATCTACGGCCCCCACACCAACGAGCTCCTCCTCGGCAAGGTACGTACCTACTTTCCTCCTGTCCTGCCCGCTCTCTTGCTTCTTTGGGTTTGTTTGTGAGAGTGCGCTCAAGGTGCTCGGCGGAATGCCTGCTTGGATCGGAACGGCAGGCGCTGCAGGGCGGCGTGCGTGATAAGGTTGAGCTGGCCACCAAGTTCGGCATCGCGTTCGAAGACGGCAAGCGGGACGTCCGCGGGGACCCGGCGTACGTGCGCGCGGCGTGCGAGGGCAGCCTCCGGCGGCTCGGCGTCGACAGCATCGACCTTTACTACCAGCACCGTGTCGACAAGAAGGTGCCCATCGAGGTCACGGTGAGTGCCACTTCCCCTGTCTCCTATCCTTCTTTCTTTTAGAAAATTTTGTGATGTGTGGATGCAAAAGATACACGTGTATCTGAAAGGGAAAGTAGGTGGTGGTGGGTTGATTTGTCAATGGGTTGGTGTCAATATTCTACAATAATTATTAGGACAGCTGCCGGAAAAATGGACATCTTTTATTGATGAAAAGCAAAAAAGAAAAAAAAAAGGAGCATTTGTTTGTTACCCACTTATCTAGATGATTAATTTCATATTCATTGGGAAAACTTACTAGAGGGAGGATCATGAAGTTGTTGAAATTTTTTTTAAGAGAGGTCAATTTTGAACAGAGGAAATTTTAACCCAGCTTAAGGTACACTTAAATTCTTAAGTTTGTTTGGCTGTTTGTACATTGACCTTTCTTTTATTCAGACCAATTTGGTATGAGTTCTGAAAGGACAGGGTATGTAATGGAGAGAAAGGATAAAAGGAACCTCCATTTCATGGCACCTATCCTGTTATTGTTGTTTTTCTACCTCATCTTAGGGCTGTACCAATTAAATTTTGACTAAACATACTAGGGCATTTGTAAAGATACGTGGTACAATATTATTTGCATTAAGATCTTTCTGTTTGGCATAACTCCCTATTTGATCGCTGGTTTCTATAATTGAAAAATGTTTTCTTCTATTTAAATATTATACTTAGTTTAGATATATAGTATTTCATTTACTCTAGACATTAGCTGTGAAATTTTGATGGGTGACGAGGCAAAGTAAAGATTGAGCCAACAATTTTCATTTACATGTCACTGGGCAGTTACAACACAGAATGCTGTTTTTGTAATAGCTTGGGATCTGAAGCACCAAGTAAACCAATATTTCAAAGTTTAATAAACCAATGCACAAATATCAAAATAAGTAAACATGAGAGGACTGAAAATTTGTGCAAATATGTTTGCTGAAGAGGACTCGTTCTCTTTCTGAACATCTAACTACAAACTAGCAAAATTTACTATAACATTTTGATAATGTGTTTTGATTATTTTGGCATGCTATAAACTGAACTACCGTCCATTGTATTTTTGTCAAGTTTATCTAGTTGATTTACGTTTTACATTGTTAGATTGGCGAACTCAAGAAACTAGTTGAAGAAGGAAAGATAAAATATATTGGGTTATCTGAAGCATCTGCATCAACTATCAGAAGGGCTCATGCTGTACACCCTATCACTGCTGTTCAGCTTGAGTGGTCATTATGGTCTAGAGACGTGGAAGAAGATATAATTCCAACTTGCAGGTATTGAAAAAAACACCAAATTAGTTTGTCTGTTGAAGAAAATCACATGCTCCATTTGAACTATTGTTCTTATTTCCATTTCAGAGAACTTGGAATTGGAATAGTAGCTTATAGCCCACTTGGTAGAGGGTTCTTTTCTGCTGGAGCTAAACTAGTGGAGTCTCTATCAGATCAGGATTTTCGCAAGGTAAATTCCATGGTTTACTACTTAGTTTTTCCTAAGAATTGGGATGAATGAGGTCATGAAAATAGCAGAGCATGACAGCGAAAACACTGTGATATCTGTAGTGTTATTGTCTTTCAGATTAAGAAGAATAGAATAATTAATTTATTTCCTTTCTTGAAACCAATTTTGTTGGTGTGTTTACTCATACATCGTGTAGAGATGAATGATCAATGTAGAGAAAAACAAGAAAAAGATCATCAAATAGGCATTCATGCCTTATATTGGGAAACCTTCTAGTTTAATTCTATGCCTTGTAGTTTGAATGATGGGAATACCCATTAAGTACCTCTTCTGTATTCTCATTTTCTGAACTTTCTACATTGGTAACACGAAATACTTATGTTCAATAGAAATATTTACTCTGCATTTATCGGACTCAAACCTTTATTAAACTCATCTTTGTGCTGTGTTGTCTATTTGTTCTTTGAAAAATTAAATAGAACTACAATGAGTTCTCATTTACTAAGAACTTGTATTGATACTTTTGCAGCATATTCCTAGATTTCAACAAGAGAATCTTGAGAAGAATGCTGAAATATTTGAGCGTGTTAACGCAATGGCAGCCAGAAAAGGATGCACACCGTCACAGCTCGCATTGGCCTGGGTCCATCATCAGGGAAGCGACGTATGCCCCATACCTGGGACAACAAAAATCGAGAATTTAAACCAAAACATTGGAGCACTATCTGTGAAGCTCACACCTGAGGAAATGGCTGAACTCGAGTCTTACGCAAGCACAGATGATGTTCGAGGCGACCGGTATCCTCAGGCGATGGCCAACACTACTTGGCAAAATTCTGAGACCCCTCCCTTGTCATCTTGGAAAGCTCAGTAATTGTTTTCATCTGTTCAAATACAAAGTCCTGGTCCAAAATAGCTGAATGGCAGAGCGCACACAAGATTTTGTAGAACGTATTCATCAGTCGCTGGACGCTGCTTGCTCCTGTTATACATCACGTATATTTGGAATGAGATGTCCTGTCTGTCTGTATTGTGTTATGTTCTATGCTTTCGTCATGTTTGTGCCTACAACCTACTTGTGTGAAGTGCGGTTCTATAAGCCTGTGCACTGCATGCAGTACGTGTGCTAATAATAAAATAATGTTTTGCAATCACTAATTTTGTGTTACTAACATGTTTGTTCAAATTAAGCAATGTCATGTCTTATTCTATATTCATATGGTCTGTTGAGTGCTGACTGCCTTGACAACCTTGTTTGTTTCTTACCTTCCCCAAAGAAAAGTTCGACCGGAATTTGGTTGTGAATTGTGACCGGTGGGAGGATTATTGAATGGGGTGGTGAAATTAGCCTGAAAACCGTTGCCATGATTGAGCTAATGCCATATTGATAAGGACACGACTAGCTCGGATATAACCATGATTATCTTATATATTAATCAATCAAAGGTGCATATGTTCTATATTTGATTTACTTGTTATATATTTGAACAAATATTGCTACACAATGAGTTTTGTGTATTTTCGTTTGCAGAGGTACTTTCTTAGGCGAAAGAAAAGAGACGAAGCGTAAGGAATGCATGGATGATTGAAGAAGTTGATTGAGGACCAAACCAAGACCTTCTCCAAGTCTTCTTTCATATCACCACGTCACTTTTGGTCCATAGAAGGCAAGAGATAAAGTTTTACACGTTTTGGATTCGGATTCGGGCCTCCTGACAGCATTAACTTTAAACGGACCTAGCCGCTGATCTAGAAGGAATTTAGGGACCCATGAGTACTTATTGGAAAGCTTATGGAGTCTACTTTTAGATGGTTTTGGTCCCACGTCAAAATTCCTACCGAGCTACCAGGAATCTGCAAAACAAGCCATGTACCTTATCCAGTCCGAATTTGATTTATGTTTTGGGCCTTATAATTGTGTCATGGGCTTACCCCAAGGGGGGTGTGCCCTAGGGCAACCCTAGAACGTCCCTAATCATATTTATTCAGTACCCGTCATTATTTAGAGTCGGGTTTTGCTTAGATTGTTCTGTTAAGAACAGTTTCGCCGCTAGATCGGTTTGTAGAACCCCAAATTCGAGTGCTTAATCATTCATATGCAATTTAGTTGCAATTTATCTTGTTCTTGCTTGTGTTCTTCAATTCGCATGCAGTGATTAGCCTTCTCGGCGAGGTTAACCGGGTTTTGGCACGATTGATAACCAAAAGAGACGTGGTGCTGCGATTGCGGGGCTCAGTAGCGTGTTCGTTCAGAAGTCGGATCGAGTTGTGTAGCGACTCCGCCCAAATCGACTGTTTATTAATACATTTCGAAAGATCAGGACCTAACACCTTCATCACATCTGGACCTGTATTATTTTGTAAGCAGTGATATATATTTAAATACTTTGTTCCGCTGAATAAGACCAGTGATAACCTGATTTTAACACTCCGCGTGTAAAGGGGTTCACACGTAGTTTTGAAAATTAGGCAAGTTTTTTTTAAAAAAACAACCACACAAGATAAACACGGCTTTACATGTACGGAAAATGTTAAAATCGACACCTATAATGCTTTTGGTATCTTAATGCGCGTCTATGGGATGCCATTTTTTAAACTGGCACCTATATGGTGACATAGGTACTGGTTTTTAAGAAGGATTGGCACATATATGTTATATCAGACATATGTTATATCAGACGTATGTGTCGGTTGTTAAGAGAAACCGGTACGTTTAATTGATGCCTGTTCTATCAAAGTAGTTCTTTCGGACCCACTTTAAAACCGACATGTTTCAGACTGTGATATAGAGATACCGGTTCTAATTAAAATCCGACACCTTTGAGACATGTCACACCGAAGTGACCGAAGTCATCAGTGCGGCTTGCGGGGTGCTAGTTGAGAAATCCGACATATAAAAGGGTTTCTCAACCGACACCAATCCAATTTTTTTATAGTAGTGATAGCACGATCAACTCGACAAGTAACTGCCACCCCCAAGAAATATAGTTGATGCAGATAATGAGGAAGTAGATGAAACCTCACACATACGGAACTATTATCAGGAAGTACTTAGTAGTAATTAGCAATTCCCATTAAATAACCCCACAAGAGTTTTTCCACAAAAAGATTTTGATCCATACATTTATAAAGATATGTAGTATAATACTATTTGCATTAAGATCTGTATTTTTAGCATAATTGTGCAATAATTTAGCTATATATATCATAAACACATACATGCCCATCTGTATTATATACCCACCCCTTTCCAAATTGGTCATCATATTATAAAATTCAACATTTCTTAA
This sequence comes from Oryza glaberrima, assembly GCF_000147395.1. Lineage (NCBI taxonomy): Eukaryota > Viridiplantae > Streptophyta > Magnoliopsida > Poales > Poaceae > Oryza > Oryza glaberrima. The sequence continues at coordinate 13,056,887 of NC_068329.1, forward strand.
ATTGATCATCATATAACCGCATGGACACGGATTTTATCAGAATACAATTAATGTAGCATGAGAGAATGTGTGCATGTAATTGGCATAGTGTTTTAATCGATGCATACATTGTGAGAGAATGTGTGCATGGTGTCTTGATTTATGTGATTTAAATTATTTTTCGTCTTTGTGTATAAATAGATATGACGATCAATTTAGGAAGGAGAGAGTAACTCTTACTCCAGATTGGTAGTAGAAGGAAATAGGAAGTACGGTGGCTCGATGTTGGGCTTGAAAATTGGCCCATAAATTGCATGCAGATTAGATCGATGTTGGGTTTGAAAATTGGCCCATAAATTACATGCAGATTAGATCTTAGGATCTAACGGTCATGATATATCATGATATTAATCAATGGTCAATTTTTTTTGCTGATTAACATGAGAGCTAATAGAAAGTGTATAGATATATATATAGATATAGATATAGATAAAGATACAGAAATAGATTTAGATATAGATATAGATATAGATAGAGAGATATAGATTGGCTCTTAACATTATTTTTTATATACTTTTTGTTAATAAATAAATGATGGAGGTCCCAGCGACAGAGCCCAGGCGGCCATTTGTCCGGCCTGGGAGCTTGATTCGCCGCTGTGCGGGACCAAGATATTGCATTTTACGAATTCACATTCCTTTTCCAAAATCCCAGCTCTCTGTATAATTAGAAAAAAAAACCTACATCTGTCCACTCACTGATTATGAAGTTGTATATTGGGGGTTACATGGTTTGGAAAGACTCGCGTATTATTGTATTATTAAATGGTATCGTAGTGTTACCACGGCATATTACTATGTCTACAAATGAAAACATTATGTTGCTTTCATCCCCTTTTTACCTAAAACAAAGTAGATTAACTAATTAAGGGATGACCCCTATGCAATATTGTTTAGAAAGAGAAAACATCTATCGGGGTAATCCGAGTTTAAGTCCCTAGCCAGAATAGGTGCTCATATTTAAGCTAATTATTCTATCATCGATAGACGATGTATCCGTTGATACTGAGATGCATGCATGTGGTTAATTACTTCGTCAATATCAAAATATTATAACAGTCCAGTGTTTAGAGGTACTCGTAAAGATAGCGTGTGCATGTATGTTATATATATGGTGAGTGAGCTCGCGCGTATTAGCGTATATATGAGCATCTGGCCATCTGCTATTATCGTGAGGGGAAAAAAAGAAAGGAAAGCGACACAGTTGGAAATTTAAGGCAGCACGACCACCTTTTGTGGCAAAATTTGCTACAAAACACACAAATTTTATGTAATTTACTGATAGACATAAAAAGAATATGTCACAACTAAAAGACATCCTTAAAAGACTGGTAATTTACTAGATGACACTGGAATGATAAATTCTTAATAAAACGAGAATGCCCCTAAGATCACATGCTTCAAACATGATGTTAAAGTAAAAATTTAGAAATTATGAAAATCTAAATTTACTATCACCCCAAGTACATCATTAGGATCCATTATTTTCCATCTTCGCTCAGTCTTAACTCAAAAGCTTTTGTCCCCCAACAAATTACCAGTTCTTTAGTGTTTTTAAGCCGTAATACGTTTTTATGTTGTCTACTATAGTAAATAACTCATATTTTGAGTGTCTTGTATCAAATTTTGTCCTTTCCAAACTGAAACGTTCCTTTCATCTCTTACGTTGAGAAGAATAAAAAAAAAACTTGGAACTCTTTACCTTATTTTTTTTCTCGTATTATCCAAAACTACAGGGGGTAACATGCTACTGTATTAATTTGCCACGGATAATGCCTGAGAATTCTCGCGCGAAGAAAGACGGGGCTGCCTACGACTCGGGCGCCGATGATTTGGAGAAAAATCAGGCGCTGACGTCAGCGCTCGATTTACGTACAAAAACTACTTTAAACTGATTTTTCTCTTAAATTACTTATCCAAATCATGATCCGATTGCACCATTAAATTTGTTGCAATTAAATCTTCAAAACAAGACCACACATGGATATATTCCGACGACAACTTTTTTAAGCTTATTATTGAATTATTTTTAAATGTTGTACGATGTTCCACCAGATATATCGGAATTGTTTCGCTAAGTAGATCGAAAATGTTTCACTCGTTTAAATTGGGTGTTGTTTCAGCGTATATAAAAACAATGTTTCAGCAAATAGCGAAAGATTGTTTCAGTTCATTGCAACATTTGATCCATACATAGTAAAACATTATAAGTGTACTAGGTGAAACATTTTTTGGTGGAACAACAAATAAAACGAATTCTCTTAATAGGGGTTTCTAAAATATATGGGTTTTTTTTGTTGCAATGGAATATTTCAGTTCACTGCAACGTTACATCTATACATAGTGAAACATTGTGAGTACACTAGATGGAACATTTTTGGTGGAAAAAATAAACCAAATTTCCTTACCAGAGGGTTTTCAAAATATGTGGTTGATTTGTTGGAGGTGGAGGCAGGTATTGTGGTGGGACCAAGACATTAGCGTGCGCGCGGGGACGGGGGCGGGGGTAGCGAACGATTTTTCCTCGCCCGCCCGGTCGCCCAACGACCATCATTATCCAAGAAAGACTTCCAAGTCTTCGACCGCGACACTCCTTGCCCGCACGCGCGGCCATGGGAATGTGAATCCGACGTATGGCCATGGAAAAACTGATACTCCTTGGTCTCGGTAACTATATGACGACATCATTTTAAATGAAATTAAACTCGTTAACTTTCGACTAATAATCATACTAACTATATATAGTATATATACTAAGTATTATACATACTATATAATATATCACTAGATTTATATTTTAAAATATACTTTTATATGACACTAATTTTATTTTTTTAAGAAATACAATATGTAATAAATTGATGGTCAAAGGCTCTATTTGGATCTAAGGGATATTTTTTTAGCCCTCTCTTAAATAGCCCAAAAAAATCCAAAAGGGTGAGCTATTTGAGGGCTATTTGAAAATAACCCACCCAAAAAACTATCCCACCCAAGAAGTGCTAATTGGGGATATTTTGAGTGAGGTCCTCCGAAAAAGTATCTTTTCTCTCTATCTCTTTTTATGGGAAAGTACATGGTTGGAAAAAGTATCTGCATGGGCATGTCCGCCTTCTACGGGCCACCCAAGCCGGAGGCCGACATGGTTGCGCTCATCCACCACGCCGTCGCCGCCGGCGTCACCCACCTCGACACCTCCGACATGTACGGCCCCCACACCAACGAGCTCCTCCTCGGCAAGGTCAGTTATAATAAGTTTCTTCGTGCACGCTTCGGTTGTTTTTTTGGGTACTGGGATACGCGCTGAAGGTGCTCGACGGAATGCTCATGTGCGCCAATATGCATGCAGGCTCTGCAGGGCGGCGTGAGGGAGAAGGTGGAGGTGGCCACGAAGTTCGCCGTCTCGTTCGCCGACGGGAAGGTGGAGATCCGCGGCGACCCGGCGTACGTGCGGGCGGCGTGCGAGGACAGCCTCCGGCGGCTCGGCGTCGATTGCGTAGACCTTTACTACCAGCTCCGTGTCGACAAGAAGGTGCCCATCGAGGTCACGGTGAGTGCCCCCCCCTTCCCTCTCTCCTGTCTTTCAGTTCCTTTCTGCTTTTTTTTTTTTACTTTTTTTCTTTTTTTCTTTTTACTACTTTCTCCGTCACAGAAAAAATATCACTTATATGGCCTAAATTAAATAAGGGCTGTTTGTGAACAAGGTTATAAGGGTAAAAAACAATTGAATGATTGGTGACTAATAAGATAAATATAATATTATAAAATTGTTACTTATTTTGGATAGATTTTAAATGGAAAGTGGTTTGATTTTTTTTACGGAGGAAATATCTTTTTTTTTTTTGGATGTAAGGCATACATGTGTAAGTGACGGCTGATGAATCCGAAAGGGAAAGTAGGTAGTGATGTGTTGATTTGTCAATGGGTTGGTGTCAAGATTATACATAACCAGATGCGTGGTAGTGGGGAAAGTTTGCATGATAATGATAGAAATAAGGTTTGTAAATAAGATGTAAGATGGGTTTGTTTTTTAGCTGGACTGAATATTTGATCGATCATGTTAAAAAAGTTATAAATAATTCAGATGATATGGTTTGTGATAATTTAAATCTTATATAAATTGACCATTTAAAAGTAAAACTAAAGTTACGTAACTTCATGAGAGAAGAAAAACAAGGGAAATAATATAGATGGATCATCCAAAGACAAAACTGCGGTGTTGTGGATTCATCGGAGAAGAAAAAAGAGGAAGACGATTTCGCCTATAGATTAATCATCCGTGGGTTATAAAAATTTGAGGTGATGTGGTATATACTCCCTCCGTTCCAAAATATAACTGTGTATCCAGATTCATAGCCAAAAGTTGTTACATTTTAGAACGGAGGTAGTAGTATTATTGGGACAACTGCCAGAAAAATGGACATCTTTCTATCAATGAAAAAAAAGGCATTTAGTTTGTTATCTAGATCTCGTAGATAATTAATTTCATATTCATTAGTAAAACTAGAATGGAGAGAGGATTAGGAAGTTACTGAAAAAAAATGTAAGAGAGAATTTTGATCAAAGGAAAACTTGAACCCGGCTTGAAGCACACTTAAATTCTTAAGTTTGTTTAGCTGATTATATTATACATTTGACATCCTTTCTTTCGTTCGCAGCAACTTGGTCTCTTAATTCTGAAAGGATAAGTTATTAGGTTTTGTTGTAATAGCAACATGAAGCATAAATTTCTTTTTATTTTTTCTCGAGAAGAATTTGGAACCATACATTTGTAAAGATATGAACCATACATTTGTAAAGATATGTAGCACAAAATTATTTGCATTAAGATCTGGACTGTGTGCCATAAATCATAATTGCGTGGAAAACCTTACATGAATATCTTTCACTGTCGATGACATGTGACTGGACGGTTACATTACTCCATATTTGGTCTCGATGGTTTTCTATAATTGATAAATGTTTTATTTTCATTTATATAGTACATTTATCTTAGATACAGAGGAGGGCTTGTTTTATTAGACAATAGCTGTGGGATTTTGAAAGTGAAGACGTAAAGACAAGACTGAGCCAATAATTAATTTTCACCGACATGCATGTCTCACTCGGCAGTTACAACATACAATGCTGTTCTTGTATTAGCTGAGATGTTAACCACAAACCAAACCAACATTTCAAAGTTTAACAATTTTAAAATCCAATGCAGCAATACATAACCAAAATAAATAGATATGAGAGGACTGAAATTGGTGCAAATATCTTTGCCGAAGAGGACTTGTTTTCTTGCAGAAAATGTGAGAATCCAAAATAGGACCTACAGAACGTCTAACTACAAACTAGCAATACGAGTACATGAACTACTGTGTTTCTGAAAGCGGATACTAGCACCTGAACTACTATTACTTATGATATTTCCAAACCGTTGGATGGAATTATTGTGTACAAATAAAGTGTACTACCTTTCATTGTATTTTTGTCTGCCTTTTAAGTAATGACCTTTAATTCTTCCCAATATTATCTAGTTGATGTTTACCTTTTCATTATTAGATTGGTGAACTCAAGAAACTAGTTGAAGAAGGAAAGATAAAATATATTGGTCTATCGGAAGCATCTGCATCAACAATCAGAAGGGCTCATGCTGTACACCCTATCACTGCAGTTCAGCTCGAGTGGTCATTATGGTCTAGAGACGTGGAAGAAGATATAATTCCAAATTAGTTTATCCATTGAAAAAAATCACATGCCCCATTTTAACTATTTTTCTTATTTCCATTTCAGAGAACTTGGAATTGGAATAGTAGCTTACAGCCCACTTGGTAGAGGGTTCTTTTCTGGTGGAGCTAAACTAGTGGAGTCTATCTGTTCAGGATGTTCGCAAGGTAAATTCTTATGGATACTACTCATTCAGTTTTCCCTAAGAATGGGGATGAAGGAGGTAATGAAAATAGGTATCATGCCTCTTATTTTGAAACATTGTAATTTAATTATATTCCTTATATATAGTTTGAATATTGGGAGTTTCCACTAAATACCTTTTTGTGTACTCTCATTTTCCAAACTTTGTGATGTATATTAACGCCTCGTCTATTTATTTATACTTTTGCAGCATCTTCCTAGATTTCAACCAGCGAATCTCGAGAAGAATGCTGAAATATTTGAGCGTGTTAACGCAATGGCAGCCAGAAAAGGATGCACACCGTCACAACTCGCATTGGCCTGGGTCCATCATCAGGGAAGCGACGTATGCCCCATACCTGGGACAACAAAAATCGAGAATTTCAATCAAAATGTAGCAGCTCTATCTGTGAAGCTCACCCCTGGGGAAATGACTGAACTTGAGTCCTATGCCAGCACAGATGTTGTTCAAGGTGACCGCTATGCTCAGACGGCCGGCACTTGGAAGGATTCTGAGACCCCTCCATTGTCGTCTTGGAAAGCAGAGTAAACGTTTTCATATGTTCAAATACAAAATCCCGGTTCAAATTTAGCTCAAATGGCAGAGCACACACCAGATTTTGTATAAGTGTTACATTGTATCAGACGCGTTGCTCGCTCTTGTTAAACCATCGCTTATGCTTGTTTGTGTCTAAAACCTAGCTAGTGGTGTTGTAAAGTGTGGTTTTATTAGTTTGTGCACAGCACGCAGTACGTGTGCGAATAATAAATAAAGTTCTGATGTCACATTTTTTTTTTGTTGCCGACATGTTTGTTCAAAATTTGAAATTAAGCAGTGTCATGTCTAAATCTATATTCATGTGGTCTGCTGACTGGCTTCACAGCCTTGTTTGTTTATTACCTTCACCTAACAATAAATCGACTGCATTATATTTGGTTGTGAACTGTGTGATCGGTGGGAAGATTATATTAAACGGTGCGTGTTTTGAAAAAAAAATCTATAGAAAAATTGCTTTAAAAATTATATTAATCTATTTTTAAAGTTTTTTAAACTAATAATTAGTTAATCATGTATTAATTCATTACTCTATTTTCCGTGTCAAAGGTGAGGGTTCCTGACCCTTAAGCCTTACCTAAGAACACAGCCTTAAGGCATCCATAATATGGTGTAAAAGTAGTCCATGAGCAATAGAATATTCCATCCAACCACCTATAACCATTGTGCAACTAGTCCATATAGAAAAAAATAACAAAAGGTATCCATATACATATGGACTACCCATATGGAATAAATTATATTATCTATCTCTACTCATCTCTCTTCTCTTAATGATACATTGTATCCATATATATTGTGGAGATTGTCATAGGTAAAAACTATTTATATGGGTTCCATCTATATGGATCACTTTGCCATATACATTGGTGATACCCTTAGGACACAGACTGTGTCACGTCGACTTGAGAAACATATATTACTTATATATTACTAGAATATCAATGCGCCAAAAGGCACGCTAAGTAATTTAACCCGTGTATAATTATTTTTATGAAGCATGTATTTAAGAAAACGGTATTTTTTAATGGAATTAGTTTAACAATCATAAATTGTCTATAAGCATCATACAATTTAAAGCATACTTTAATTTTTTTAATGGAATTATTAGTTGTTTAGTTTTAAAGTATACCGAGAAGAATCAAATTAAGACGGGTAGTAATTAATGATACCAACAAACAGGTGAAGAAGTTATTGTAATGACAAAAAAAAAAGTATTTTATGAATATTTTATCGTACTTTTGTACATTTAAATCTATTACAGTTTGTAAAATTAGCAGAATATTTTTTTCATTTTTCATTTGTATTTGTTTATACTCGCTATTGTAAATTTACTTTTACTCCCTCTATCTATTTTTTACTGTTATATTTCATCTTGGCACACAGACTAAGGATAAGTAATTCTACTTATCATCCATTTAAACATGCTACTAGTCATTCCTCGTAAACAAGCAATTCATTAATATTTACATTTCTCGATGTCCATATAGCTAATCTTGCGTGGAAGAATGGAGAGTCATGCATTAAATCCGAGAAAGTCATTAAGATGATAGGTCGTTGAATTGAAGTATGCCTATCAAAAATAAATTTTTCAAATTTGGAAATATGACTATCAAAAGTAGATGGAGGGAGTACTATTTAAATAATTGGTTTTCGTTTAAGAAATCGCGTGCGTAATTATATTTTAAAATGGTATTATTGTTAAATCTGATAATAGTTGCTTTTATAATACTATATCTTTAATAACTACTAAAATAATAGGAATCTAACACTATTTATTTGTCACAGAGATTTTTATATGTATACCAACTAATAGATGCATAGATGTATGCCTGTGGCCGGTTTAGCCCAAAGCACACGCATGTACATGCGCTGGCTTGGGCGAACTGTGCACGTATTGCCATGGGCCGGTTAGCGTGGATTTGGATCGTCTGACTTCACCCTGCAAAGTCATGGGCGTGCAGTCATCATTTTTCCACTATTCATGCAATCAATGACTCACGCGTCACGTGCACTTAACTGTTGTTAAAACAGTCCATGGCAGCCAACAAGACAAATTGATAAGGCAATCCGATGAGGTCTCGTCGTCGCTGCCGCCGCCACCGCCGTCGATGTCATCGATGGCGGTGACTAGCTAGCTTAGAGCTCGTTTGCCGGTACGCACGTGTCGTCACTAGCTATCGCCTCAGCCCAACTATTTTTTTTTTTGTTGTTCTTCATTTTTTTGGCCAAAGTATCAAATTTGCTAAGTTAATTTCTTTGTTCAACTGTTGATGGTACTAAAGACATATTTTAGCTATGGAGACTGTAGTTTCTAGTGTGTTGCTTTTGTTTTGTCAATCCTTTTTTATTTACGATCTCTATTCACTATCTGTTTTGATTTAAGATGTGGCTTACTCTTCATTGTACTCCACTTAGTAATGAATGGAGTTGTTTGAAACTTATGAATTGCCTGATGGGATGCAATGATGCATGCTTTGCTTGCTGAGTAGTTGAATCGAATGCATTCTTTGCTCTGCTCTGCTCATTGTAATCATGTTCCAAAATCCAAATTCCAAGTAGCAAGCATGCTGCATCACTGCCGATTTATACATCCAATCCTAGCAGGAAGATGGAATGGCAAAGCTTCCATATGATGCCTAAGACGGCGGCGGTGGCAGCACGTAGCGAAAGACGAGCTCCAGGCTATTCGTCGGCGGCGGCAGCGATGGCGGGACTACATGTCTACCAGACTGACCCTGAAGTCTGGAAAACGTGCCTCTTGTTGGGCCGCCATAGGTTTGTGTGGACAGGAGCCGTTGCATTGCATGGACGGTGGATAAGTGATGACTGCACGTTCATGTCTTCACAGGGTGAAGTCAGACGATCCAAATCCGGTTAATGTGGCTCAGCCGTGGATGATTAGATGGGTATTTAGCAAAGGCGCATACGGCGTGCGGAGGAACTCGGAAATTCTATCGTTAGTAGGGGTGTAAGTGGATAACTCGCGAAACCCATTTATAGACTAAAATAAGCTGCGAACCTACTTATTTTAACCTATAAGTGGGTGTGCAGCTGACCCACTTACACTCCTGATCGTTGTGCACAACACTCTTTCTCACATTGCTCCACGTGTCGCTAGATTATAGGGACATCTGGACCAATCGAATCTGGACCGAATGACCGGCTTTAGAAATATAGATGGTGTAAGGAGCGATATATATTAAAAATAGTTTGTTTCACTGAATAAGATGAGTGACTAGTGACAACCTGACGAAAGTACGAACATGTCAGGTGTAAAGATGTCGACGCATTTTTTGAAAATTAGGAAAGTTATTCTCAATTATTATGCTTGTCCTGACAATATTGCATTTATGCATTTCTTTGATTACTCTAAAGATATGCACGCGAGCATGGTACACTATACTTACACACCTACGAATGCGTCCATAGCGTACTCTCAAAAAAATGGAGACATATGGTAAATTCCTGAACTCATTAAAATCATGTTAAAAGTGAATCTATGTGTGATTTTACATGAGAAGAAACTACAGAGGAAGGCTGAAAACTTGAATTCTCTAGCGGAGTTGCCAATTCATATTGGCATCTATTTTGTCAACATGGACCCACCTAAAGATTTACGATGTTAATGGAGTCACGAGCCCCCTTAATTTAGAAAAACTCTTGACTTCGATGGGTTTACAAAAGATTAAAACCGGTTAGCGAAGCCAATTTAGAGATGAAACCAACACTAGTAGAAATGTGCTCATCTACGAAAACATTATTGTCATGGTAGATACTGAATTTGTCATTAAGAAATTTGTGTGCTCTTAAAAAATGGAGCGTCACATTAGTTTCTTTATGACGAATCAACAAATTTCGTAATAGAACTTGTGTACATCCATCAATATTCACCTTATGAGGAACCCGCTTTCTGCCACTTGCATCTTCCTATATAGATTCAAAGCAATTTGGGCATGCATCAAATTTCCCCACTAGTAATGGGAGGCACTCTCCAATCTGAAAAATAGACTCTCGCTGCTGGTGGGCCAACGCAGGTTGCCGGCGGGGAAATTGATGGCCGAGACATGGCGGAGAAACCCTAGTACTAGGGCCAGGGGTGTGCCACAGTTGTGATACCTGTGCGGTGAAGGCGCCCTCATAGTGGAAAGGTCAGCTGGAGGTGAGAGAGGTTTTGGCAAGGTGGATCTCCTTGTGTCTGGAATCTTTGGGGCAGCGGCGAGTGAGGTTGTAGGGGTGCTTGAATGAAATATGAATTGCTAGTCAAGATTAGTTATATGAACGTGAGGCTGTAAAAATGCTAACATAGTAAAGATGCATGCTTGGAGGAACTTGGACAATACTGTGCGATCACCAGACAAACTACCAGGTAAACGTTCTGAAATCAGATTTGTACGCACATGATATATAACTTATTTGTAAGACAAATGAACAGTCTCTAAGTACTCATGTGGATAGTTGTCCTATCTTCTGATAGGTTTGATTTGGTGAGGTGAAGATGTTCACGCATCGAGGCCTGCGATCAGCCGATCGTCACCTCACAACCGCTACAGCCACACGTATAGTCGTTATCAATCACGCTCTCATGCAATCAACCTTTCTAGAAGGATTATTGCTCCTGCAAACAATCGAAGAAGTTTAGGCTTCCGCCTCCCTCAAGGAGAAGGTTGCGGAGGAGGTCACTGCTGTTTCCTCCGTCCCTGCTGCCGCGGGAGGCAGCGGGATCAAGAGGATACCCTGGGCATGGGCGAGTGGCACTACCAGATATCGGCAGAAATCCAGCGGCTCTGAGGACCCATCATTCTCATCTTGTCGGACTTTTCTTCTTCGCGGGATAATGGAATGAGGTCGTAATTTACTATCTTACTCAGGACACGAGCGGTCTCCCTCCTCGTCCGAAGAGGAGACTACTGAAGAGGGCCACCGACAAGTAAGTGAAATCTTTGACCCCCTTTGTTGTCATGTCTACAAGTTTATTGAGGGTGTTTTTGATGTCAGCAGGAAGGCCTAAACGATCTCAGCCCAAAGCGGTGACAAGGTGGTGACTAGCGGGACTCCCGCTGTCGTCCTAGATTTTTCACAACTTGGTCCTTTTGAAAAACTTATTTTGCAAATAGACCCCTAGAAAAACTTATTTTGTAAATAAACCCCTAAAAAAACTTATCCCATAAATGGTCCTATTTGAGGCGCCAGAGTGGCTGGCGCCATCGTCCAATGGGACAGCGCCAGCCTCTCTGGCGCCGTCCTCTTGCCGACATTGCGGGGTGGAGCTGAGGTGGCAAGGGGAGCACGCCAGAGTGGCTGGCGCCCCCCTCCCCCCGGCGCAAGTTTCTATTTTTCTTTTATTTCTTTGATATTTTTTCACGCTTTGGAACATACAAGAACCAACCATAGAAAAAATGAACTTAAATGGACGAAATATGTGACCTCTAGAATTTTTTCCTCTCCTCTCCTTTCTAGTGCAGAGGAGAGAGATGTGCATCTTTTTTATTTTTATTTTATTTTTTTGATATTTTATTCACACTTAGGAACACACAAGAACTAACCATAGAAAAGTTTAATTCAAACGAACGAAATATATGACATGTGACATGTAGAATTTTTGAAAGCTCTACCGAAAAGCTTCTCGCCTCGAAAACACAATTTTGCAAGCGGAATTTGGAGGTCTTAATATTGCCGAACAAAGTTGTCAAAGGAGGGACTAAATGAACTTATGTGAAAAAGTTGTCAAAAACAAAGTTGTAAAACTTATTGAGATATACCTATTTTATTTATGTTATTTCTCCATTTGAGTTTGATTGACCTATATAAAATTTGAATTTCAAATTATGACAACTTCAAATAACATTTTTAAATACTAAATGATTTCAACTGAAAAAATCATCCACAACAAAGTACCGGCTCGGACGCGGCGACGATGACCTCGGCGACAACGACGGCGGCGGGCGGCGGCGGCGAGGTCGGGCGCGGCGGATCCGGCACGGTGGTGAAACCTATCCCGCCGCCGTCACTGTCATCGTCTCTCCCTCACCCTCACTCACCCTCTCCTGCCACCGCCGCTGCTGCCACGCGCTGCCTCCGGCGCCTCGCGCTGTCTCCTCCATCGTGCCGTCATCATCATCATCACCGTTGCCACGTGCTGCCCCCTCCGCCTCCACCTCTACCGCCGCCGCCGTCATGTCGCCGTCTCCGAGCGATTCCGCCTCTGCCTCCTCGTCGCGCCGTTGCTGTCGCCAAGCGCGGGCTTCAAGGCGGACTCGGAGAAAGCGGGGAGGTGAGTGCTCCTCTCCTCTTCCCCTCTCGTCTCCCCTATGCCTACGAGGACCGGTGCCTTGTCGCCGTTCTCACTGTCGTCCCGCTGGTTGGCATCGCCCTTTCCCCTCTCCCCATGGTGTCATCCTCTCCGATGCCACGCCTTCCTCCTCTTCATCGGATGGGGTGAGATGCTCAGCGGCGGCAACGAGCTCGACCTCGGCAGGCTGGGCAACGACGTAGACCTCGGTAGCAGCGCGGATTGAGCTGGAAGAAGGGGGCTTGCTCAATTCGATTTCCCGGGAGGGTGATGGGGAGGTTGCCAGATGAGTGGGGGTGTGTGAGTGGCACTGCGACGAAGCTTGTGCCTAGCTATGATCGAGTAAAAATTTATTTTAGTTGAACCCAGTTTTTTGGGTTAATACTTTCTCTGGTAGTACAAGCATTAAGATTCGATGGAAATATCAGGTGCTGATTCAGATTTCACCTTTGCATGCAATCTATTTCTAATTTCGTACTTCTGTGTTAGTAAAACTTATATAAGTGATATTAACATTTACTTGCAACAATCTATCAGTGTCAGACCTGAAATTGTTCAAGCTTGGCTCTTCAGTTCCAGCTGCACAATTTTTTTTGTATGGGCTTTACTGATGATGTACTCAGGTGACACAATTGTACGATGGTTAAAAAAAGGCCTAGGTTATGATGTTAGACAGTTCATAATAAGATAAGGGAATTTGGTAGGAGTACAATTTACTCTGCAAGAAACAGAGAATTTATGCTTGTTAATCCCTGTAGATCATTGAGCCATCACTTTCTTTTACAGCAGTAGCTTCGCTCAACAAAATGTTTGCCTTTTACTGAAAATTTTTTTGTCCTCGCAGTGCGACCATCATCACTGTCGACATGCCCTGTGGGCGCATGGCTGAGGCCATCTGCATATGCTGCATGAACTCAAGCTCTGTCTGTCTCTAGTACGGGATGGATGTTGCTGGTCAAGGTAGGGCTGATGGTAAGGGAGGTTGGAGCCGACTGAGGTAAGTGCCTGTTCACACATATCTTGAACTTGGTTTTGAAATGAAAAATTGGATCTGAATGCTGATATTTGGGTGGTTGGTTTAGTAATCTACCTTGCCCATCGTTGTCTTCTACAGTCCCATAAGATTCTATTATAAAGTTTAATTATAAGAGTGTTGAACCAGAGGTCTTTCCCTCGTGATAAAGTAGTTGTATAACCTTTAAGTTTAGCAGGAAAGTTGTCTACAGCCTACGGATTTCATCTCTAGGTTCTATAGGCTATGTTTAGTTCAGCGCAAAGTTTGGATTTTGGTTGAAATTAGAGATGATGTGACTGAAAAGTTATGTGTATATAACAGGTTGATGTGATAAAAAAGGACGGAAGTTTAGATCTAAACACAGCCATAATCATTGTTGCCAGTTGTTAAGAGCAACTCTGGTCTCGTGGATAGCTTTCAATGGAAATATGTGTTTCCTATATTATAGAGCTGTTACGCTGGCACTAGAGTTAAGTAATGGAAATATGATATGTGCAAAATAGGAGACTTAATTCATACACTTAAATGATACAAGCACACATCTCAAGCTTTGCATGTATGTTCTTTCCGTGTGTTACTAATTATCTTTTGGTGCATAGCTGCATATAATTCCTATTTGGATACCGTACCTGATGGTGCTCCTTCGATTAATTCACACAAGTTACTTGACATCGACCACTGCTGCATTGATCCTTACGATCTAAACATATGCCACAAAAATAACTCCATTAACCTATATTTATTCACATTTAGAAAAAGAAGATTAGGAGGGAGGACTAATATTGTTGAGTTGTTTAGTGACTTAATATTGTTGACTCCCAGTATTGACACTAAAATTGTATTTTTGCAGCTATGTATAAGATGTAGCAAAAAAAATCCATTTGCACATCAACAAGAAGGGCTTGCTGTAATTCAATCCTCTATTTGCTATGAGTGGAGGACGAGAAGCAAGGAGTGATTCCATTGAATGTTTGAAAGACTTGTTTTGGTTTTCTGTTTTCAGATTTCCCGTAACTAGGTTGAATGTAGGATGAACTATTGTTTGAATTCTGTTGTATTCTGATTGTATATATGTTATTAGTTAAATCTAAGATGGTATCTGTAATTAGATTTGAATCTGAAATTGTATGAGAAATTGGATTGAATTTGGTGGGCTCAAATTTAATGGGTCTGTTTAGTGGGCTTTGATTTGATAGTTGGTTGACAAAATGGGCTAGTTCTGAAATGGGCCTAGCTTTGAAATGGGCCTATTTTAAAATGGGCCAGTTTAAAAAAGTTAATGGGCCGCTATTTAAAAATTAATGGGCCGTTAAAAAAATAATGGGCCATATAAAAAAATTTGCTGACGTCAGCTGCCACGTCATCCAACACGTGTCAACGACCACGTCACCTGCCATGTTGGCCGCCACGCGGCAACCATCTATGACGTTAAATTTCGTCACAAAGGTTGGGCCTGGGCTAGACTACACGAGCCCAAAAGCATTTAATGTCGGTTAAAAAATGTCATAGATTGTGCTGATCTGTGACGATTTCGGAGAAAACGTCAGCAGATTTAATCTGTGATGCTCAATAGATGACGATAAGTAGAATCGTCACAGACAAATTCCTGTGACGAATTTTCTGTGATCCATGACGAATTTTTTTGTCATAGATTAAATAGATTCTTGTAGTGCAATGATGGCGTTGTACGCGTTGTCGAATTCTGCGACACCAAAGGTGATATGCTCTGTTCGGAAGTTATTGGCCTATCCAAAGGTGACGGGTAACGTGACTTTACCCAACGGTTTAGACAATCATTCTGGAGTGATTACATGGAAGGGCTGATATGTCGGCGTCAGCTCGCTTCGAGGTATCCCCATAACGTCCAAAGTGCTGGCGAAGAGCAAGTTGATTGGACTTCCGCCATCAATGAGAACCCGTGCCACCTTGATATTCCGAATAGTGGGTTCGACTACGATCGGATATCTACCTGGTGTGGTTGCGATCTTGGGGTGGTCTGCCTCCGAGAACTCGATCTTATGCTGAGACCATTTCATCTTGGCAGTAGCCGCCTGCGATGTGGACCAGACTTCGCGTTCTACCTTTTTGTACTCCCTCTTTGAGGTGTACGATGTAGAACCGCCGAAGATGTGAGAGACATGGAGGTCGTACTCTGGGAAACCGGAGTCAGAGTCAAGAGTGGCGGCTTCCTTAGCCGTTTCGACGACACGAACTCGCTTCCCTCTCTAGATCGCTAGTTGTCTCGTGAGCTCCATTTTGAAAACATAACAATCCTCCATGGCGTGATTGTAAGTCTTGTGTATCGGGCACCATTACTTGCGTGAGTCGTCGTTCTGGGGGTTTGGGCGCCTGGGTAGGTCCGTTTGCTCAGCAGCGAGGACCTCTCCCGAGAGTTTGCGCTTCCCACTTTTGCAACTTCTCTTTTTGCTCGACTCTGGTGCGTCTCTTTTGGTTGACTTCTTCTCCTCGCCCACCTTGCTCTTTCCCTCCTTTTGTCTTAAAGCATCATCTGCATGGGCACATCTGTCGATAATCTCGAACAACTTCCAAGGAGATATGATTCGTCGCGTCGCCAACTCCTAGGTGGTGTTTCGATCTCGGACGCCTGACTTGAATGCGCGGATAACAGAAGCATCGGTGATCTCGAGGATCGTATTCCTGCACTCATTGAATGTCCGAATGTAGTCCCTCAATGATTCTCCTAGGTTCTGAGTTAGGGCATGTAGGACATCCTTAATCGCGTGGCGCTTGTAAGTTCCCTGGAAGTTAGCAACGAACTGCTGCCACAAGTCTTCCCATGAGGAGATTGTGCGGGACGGGAGGTGGAATAGCCATGAGCGAGCAGATCCTTTTAATGCAGCTGGTAAATAATTTGCCAGTGCGTTGTCGTCTGCACCAACAGTGTAGAGAATTGTGGAGTAGACTTGCAAAAATTCTTCTGGGTTTGTACTTCCATCATATTTCTCGATTTCTCCTGGTCGGAACTTCTCGGGCCATCGCACATTTCGGAGTGAGGGTGTGAATGCTCTACACCCGCCTCCTGGGACGGATGGCGGCCCGTGGTTATGACGTCGTAGGGGAGGTCTATCTAATGAAGAAAATGACGAAGACGAGGATGAGGGGTCGCTTGGTTTAGGAGCCCGGCTTCTCGAACAATGATTGTGTCCCCGATCTCGACTAGGCGCGGGAGATTGCGAATTGCGATCTCGTTGGTCGTTGCCGTCTCGCTCCTGATCTCGGGCATCGTCCTGAACTCAGCGATTGGCCCCCTGATCTTGCTGGTTGTTGTAGTTGGTGTCATTGCGGCGGTCGCTGTGGGCCCGCCGGCCTTGGTCTTCGTTAGGTCCACCTCCTCGGTCGTCGTTCCTTCCTCGTTCGCGAAGGAGAGCAGTGACGATGTCGTCAATGAACAATATTCTCTCTGCGGCGAGAAGGGGAATGGTGTCGATGATGATCATTATTGTTCCGATCTCTTCTGTCTCTCCGTCAGTCGTCCAAGTGTTCGCGGAGATCGCGATTCTCGCGATGCGGTGCAGTAGGTTCACGTGTCGCCCGAGGTGATCGATTACCGGAGGGATGTTCTCTGTTGGCGTTTTTTGCCTCCGCATTCTCGGCGGTTGGCTCGCCATTCCCTCAGGGCTGATCTCGTGGTGATGGCTCATTGGTCGACGTCTGGATTTGTTACGGGATCAAAGGGACTTTCCCTCAATATCGCATCTAGGTTTCGCAACTGCTGACAGGCGTTCTCGCTGCTGCGGACGCACTTGTCTCGATGTTGTCGACCACGTTCACATCCCGTGGTGACTCTGAAGAGAATTCATAGTCTTCCAGCAGGTGTAGCACATATGGCTCGTTTGGATTAGTGCCAACGTATCCTATGAACCGATTTGGAGCCGGCTCCACATCTCGTTCCTTGGCAACACACGGAGCTTGAACTCGTGGCTGTTGGACACGATGATGCGGCACTTTGAAGGTCCTGAGGAAGATCTTGCAGCTTGTGAGATCGTGAGATCTGGACTTGTGAATTGGACAGTAGATGGCGCCCATTGGTGAAGTGTGTTGAATTCCACGTTCCCAACAAGCGTAGAGTTTAGCCTTCACATGGACTATCAGTGGGTAGTCCTCGAGAGTATGCTTGGATGTCTTATGAACAGGACACCAAGATCTCGGTTTTTGTGTTGTCATCCTTGTCGGCTCTGATCTCTTGTATAGAGAACATAATTCGGCCGCTTGAGGATTCCTCCCAGGTGTTGGGGCCCTCGATGTTCCGTTCTCCACTTGCATGGGAGGAATCGTCGGCGGGGTGTCGTTTCTCGGAGTCGTAGTCGTGCCTTTCTCGTTCCCGGTAATGATTGGGCCATTCGAGATTAGCGTAATGGTATAGACCGGAAACACAATAGATCCGACTTGAGTCCACACCAGCGATGTCGAGGTAGAGGCTCCTTGATTGACACCGGTGTTGGTACTGCTGTCGTGAAGGCTTGAAGTCATACTGGCAGAACCTTAAGCACCAAGTCCCTCTACCTGGCACGCCACTATCGACGAGTAATACTCGTGGACCGAATGAGCTGAATATTGGGGTACGTTGGAACGAGGGTCTACGTAGTACGACATCAAGCAGACAAAAGACAAGGATTATACTGGTTCAGGCCCCTTGTCAGGTAATAGCCCTAGTCCAGTTTATATGAGATTGATGATGAGGAATCACATATTACAAAGGAAGTAGACGAAACAGACGGTACCGACGAGATCGTAGTTGATGAATCCGACGAGATCTCCCGGCGACTAGGCTCCGCGTACTCTGGCTTTGTAACTATGGTGTGTGTTGGCGATGAAATTTGATGCCTTGCACCCCTCCCTGGGGGTCCCTTTTCTACCGTGGATCATCTTGACCTTTAAGTAAGGCCTGTTAATATCTGATTTGGTATGGTATAACAGAAACTCTACCCTTCCGAGTAGGACTTTGGAAATCGCTTGACTCGTAGAGATATTTTCCGTAATTTAGAACGAATTCCAAACGGTATACATGGGAACGATCCGTGTGCGTAAAGGTATACCTTATCGGTGTATTCCATAAGTCATAGGGTAGGAGGTATGCTTTATCCGTAACCCTGACAATAAGTGAATAAAATGAGGGAGTTAATTTGGACCATATATTAATCATCTAATGACTAAAAGTAATTAAGGTGACATGGTTTAATTAGAAAAAAGAGAAATAACATTAAACCTATAGGACGGACTTTATTTATATATAGGATATATTGGATTTCACCTGTTATCCTGTTCTTTTGTTGATTATTTTTCTCACTCACATCCTGTATGTATCGAAAATCAAGCTTTAATTAGTAGTATAGATGGAGAGGCAGCGTGGCAGCGCTGGCTTTGTTCCCTGCCATCCTGCTATAAATAAATAAGCGTGTCACATCAATGAAAACATAATGTTGTACGAAGTATTCACTACTCCACTATACGAGCAACTAGTACCAAGATGAATCTCGATGAGATATTATGTTCCTTTTTTTTTAAAAAAAAACACTGTACCAGCTACTAGTACCAAGAAGCCATGCATGAATCAAGGGCAAAATGTACTTATCTACTCCCTCCGTTAAAAAAAACAAACCCTAGATTTTCGTGTCTAACGTTTAACTGTCCGTCTTATATGAATTTTTTTTATAATTAGTATTTTTATTATTGTTAGATAATAAAACATGATTAATACTTTATACGTGACTTGTTTTTTTTTCATAATTTTTTCAAATAAAACGGACGGTTAAATATTGGACATGTAAATCCAGGGTTTGTCTTTTTTTTATGAGGGAGTACGTAAGTATCGTGGTTCCTAATTATTGGTGATATTACTCAAACACGCGATTCAGGCATGGAAAGTTTAATCGATCGAGCATATTCTCCGTGTTAATCATTAAATTAATTTAGTGTGTTCAACCCTGACAATGTTGGATCCGATCACCGCTGTTGAGCCCATATCGTTACCTCTGACAGGTTTGATCCTCATCAGGTAACAGTGGTTAGTGATGATTGCATCTCATCTCTAATCGGTGGAAGCCCTTTAGTGATGATTAACATCTTTAATGAGTCATGTAGTCTAATGGTTACAGTGACGTGAGTAGTACCCTAAGGTTCTGAGTTCAATTTGAACTCTTTTATAGAGCGAATTTTAGATTGGGTTGTTTATGGGGCTAAGTACCTTATTTCAATGGCCATATATATCCGGTTAGATATAGAGGCCGATACTTCTTTTTTTTAAAAAAAAAAATCTCTAATGGGCCATTTTGAAATATCCAGTTGCAGGTGAGATTCACCTGTCTGACATATGGCTCTTTCTAGCCTGTCACAGATGACAGATTGTCATTCATCAACTGTCATAGGTGTGAAAATTAAAAAAAAAAAAGCCTCGCCCCCCTAGCTCACGATATGGAGGAAAAACTGTAGGATAAATATCAAGATGCACGACACATCAACTTTCTATTTTAATGGCAGATCCAATAACATCAGAGAAAAATTAATGGTTTTTGCCAAATTAACTAATTTGGGCAACATATCCTAATTACTCCCTTAGCACCTTTCAAACACAGTCACTATCCAACTTCGAACACCCGTCTTAATTAAATTTTTTTAAATTAGTATTTTTATTGTTCTTAAATGGTAAAACACGAATAGTATTTTATGTGTGATCTGTGTTTTTTTAATTTTATTAAATAAAATGGACGATCAAAGTTTGAGACGGAAACTGCAAAACTACACTTAAAATGAGATAGAGGGAGTATTATCCTTGCATGGCTAGCTAGCTACTCCCTTCGTCCTAAAATATTAGAGATTTTGGACGGATGAGACACTTCCTAGCACACAGCAGATGGCTCTCTAGATTCGTTATGCTAGGAAGTATCACATCCGTTTAAAATCTTTTATATTTTAGAACGGAGGAAGTAGCTAGCAGAAGTAGTATGTCCATTGCTCTATATATAGGATGGGTGGCAGCAGGGTGGTTAACTTAACTAGCTATAAGCATTAATTAGCAGAAGCTAGCTAGATGATATACTCGATCTATATGTACTACTACACCAGATCGATGCATATGGATCACCGCTTAGCATGTGCTTTCACCATTTCGCAGCCACCGCCGCCTGCATCTGCCTGCATGTGCCTGCAGGTTTCGCACAACGCCACCACCACTGCTGCAGCTAGGAATTACAGAAGCACTATCATCGTGTGCAGTCCAAACGCAAGCAGCAAGCATCACAGCAGCAGCAAGCGTTTACGATCATCGCGTGTGGTGTCTTGTCATGCAGCACCATCGTCTGCCCCAGCTGCTGCCCAGGCTCCCGGTTTCGAGCCCTCGGTGTGGGGTGATTTTTTCGTCCACTATGAACCTCGGCCAACGCAGGAAAGTTTATACTGTATTATCTATACCTCGGTGTGTGTGAAATTTTCTCAACCACAAACAATGTACTCCCTCCGTCCAAAGAGACTCAATTCTTAGGTTTTCATATCCAACGTTTGACCGTCCATCTTATATAAATTTTTTTTATAATTAGTATTTTCATTATTGTTAGATGATAAAACATGAACAATATTTTATGAACGACTTATCTTTTTATTTTTTTCATAATTTTTTCAAATAAGACGGACGGTCAAATGTTAAACACGGAAACCCAGGAATCAAGTCATTTTGGGGCGGAGGGAGTACTACATAAATATATATCATTGTCATGCATGCAATGGATCGAGTTGTGCATTGAGTGTCGGTTCAAGTTTTACAGAGGTTAATAATTTTAACCGATTACCATCGAATTTGCATTCCTGCATGAAGGTTACTACCTCTGTACTTACTTGACTAGAGAACATTTTCATTTTTTGTATTGTAGAAAAATCAGCAAAATACACATTTTTTCTCGTTCAATTTTTTTAATATTTTCTTTAATAAATATTAAATTAGTATGCTTTAAAACATAAAAATGGTGTGTACATATGTATATGCATTTATCATGTGTACATAATGTACATATACCATACACACCATTCTTATGTTTTATTATAAAAGTTTAAAAAATGTATGCATAAATGTTTTAAACTTTTCTAGTAAATTTGTTGTACATAAATGCAAATTACTCACATAAATTTGAATCAATTTTTAAACTTCTCTAATATATCAGAGTAGCATCTCGTTTAACACTATAAAAATATTCTTATCGGAGTAGCATATCGGTTATCAGAATAGCATGTTCCATTTTATCGGTACGCAGGATATTACCAATTTCATCATTTTTGAAAAACAATGCAGCACTAATTAACAGACAAAAGATGGCATGGAATAGAATTTTACGAACATGTTATGAAATAGAGATGAGTGTAACAAAATGTTGAGTATCATACATAAGAGCTCTGTATGGCAAATTAACCTATACAACTGAAATATATTTTTCAATGTAAACTTATTCTATTGAAATATTAACCATTAGATTAATTTGCATCTAGATTGGATCTAGAAAAAACCTTAAAAATTAGCATATTGGTCAACAACTTAGCTAGCGTGAACATTTAGGATCGATATGTCACACATAGAGTCTTTTAGCCATGGAAGCTGGCCATCTCAACAAAGGTCTGCAGGTTTTGCTTTTGATTGGTAGTTTTCATCGTTGCATCCAGGCTAGCATGTGCAAGGAAAGAAACCACAGTGCTACACTCCATAACAATATATTAAATGTTATCGTCTCTCGACAATGCAGTTTTGTCATGATTCATATCTCCAGTCCTTGCCTAAGTCTCGTGATTCACAACTTATTGTTTTAAGACTGAGAACATGCAAACTAACATAATTTCCAACCAATTCGACTCCTCAAACATATCTTCTATCTCCAATAATGAACACTGCAAAATACAAAACAATCTAGCTGATATGTTTAGAATGCAGAAAAAGAAAACAGAATGAATCATCAGTAACACTATCTTTGACAAACGCGGGTGATTGCCATGTCCATGTACCGGCATGCTTATTTTTCAAGTTGTTGTACTAGATGACCACTGCCTACTATGTTCTTGTACCGAGGGTATAATTTACTCAAATTGTTATGTTTCTCTTTGTCATATATAGCTTCTAAACTATTGCTACTGCTTTTGACGAATCTTCAAGTCTATCTTTTTTTTTCCTGCAATCCAAACTAACAAATCAGTACATTCATGCAGCAATCGACAGAATGGATGAGGGATAAGGCCGACAAATTGAAAGAGGATGTATGCACACTATTTACACCCACTAAGGACATCTTAAGGAGGATGTACTTAGTAGATGAAATAGTGCATCTAGGAATCGATCACCTCTTTGAAAAAGAGATTGAAACTGCATTAAAAGACATACATGAAACCGAATTCGCTAGCTCTAACCTTCACGAGGTTGCTCTACGGTTTCGTTTGCTCAGGGAGCGTGGGTTTTGGGTATCTCCAGGTATTTCTCTACTTAGTTAATGGATTGTGCATAGTTATTTTGGAACTGTTCATTACTACGACGATTGAGGACCATATATATATAAATGTTCAAAAGAGATTGCGAATAACGTGCCTAGCTAAAGCTTGGAACTTCACAAACATTTTTATATCAAATCTCACATGCAGATATATTCAACAAATTCAAGGGAGATGATGGTAATTTCTTAAATGAATTTGCTGAAGACCCAAGGAGCCTACTATCTTTATACAACGCAGCCCACCTCTTCATACATGGTGAGCCAGAACTCGAGGATGCTATTTCTTTTGCAAGGAACCATCTCGAATCAATGAGTTCGCATAGTGTTTTGAAGGCCCCTTTAGCTGATCAAGTGAAGCGGCATCTTCGCTTGCCACTGCCAAGGACTCACAAGAGAGTGGAGATGCTACATTATATGTTTGAGTATGACCAAGAGAATGAGCACAATCCGGTTCTTCTTGAACTAGCAAAGTTGGATTTCAACCTACTGCAGCAGGTTCACTTGAAAGAGCTCAAGGAAATTTCTAGGTACTAATATGAATGCTAACTTTAATTTGTTATTTTGAATAAAATAAAATCAAAGGCTAAGACAATTCATGGTGTACGAAATTAATGAAAGAAATATGCAATAATTAAAATCAATAAAAATGGTAATCTATAATATAGTCTAGAACAAAAGATTTGATGACCATTACTGCAAATAGCTATAACTGTCAGTTGATTTAGAAAAGATATACTCCTTAATTACTACTTACGTGCACCGTATAGAGTGTGTTGCAGTTTTTATAGAATAAATGATCTAATAACACAAGCATAAGTTTCGCGGAACATGAATTATGTTTTCTATATAGAAAAAGAAAATAACCTGAACATTAATATAACTTTTATTATATGATACATGTACCGTGCTATGCTACGACCTTTAACTGTTTGTGTGTATATATTTAAGAACCTGAAAGTAATAACTAGTATTAATTTTTTTCTCAGGTGGTGGAAAGATGTTTTGGCATATATGGGTCTAGACCATATCCGAGACCGTGTGATCGAGTGCTACACCTGGTCCTATGCTGTATACCACGAGAAAGACTTGGCACTTGCACGAATGATCTTTGCTAAGCTAGTCGCGCTAACTTCCGTATTGGATGACACATACGATGTCCATGCGTATACCTCCATCGAAGAGTGCCGGATGCTAAACGTAGCCATTCAAGGGTTGGACACTTCATTAATTTTTATGCATCCAATTAATCTTAAGTTTTGGATAATTAATTAAATTTCCCCTGACGTAACTGCTAGATTATTTAATCCTGCCCTGACTAATAATGTTGTACCGTTCCAGATGGGATGACAGCGCTGCCTTGCTTGTACCAGAGTACCTGAGAAAGTTTTATGAAATAATCTTGAGGACCTTTAGGGAGTTTGAGGATCAAATACCAAGAAATCAGAGGTACCTTGCTGCTTTCTCCAAGGCAGAGGTATAACTCACTCCCTCTTTACTTTTGACCCAGAAAAAAACTTAGACCGTCCTTGTTTATTTACTCTCACCTTTGATGATCAATATTTTAACTTTGACCGTTACTCCCTCCATCCCATAATATAAGGGATTTTGGGTAGATGTAACACATCCTAGAACACAAACAGAATGTGTCACATCCCCCTTAAAATCCCTTATATTATGGGACAGATGGAGTAATTAATAACCTTTAAACAATCAATATATGATTAATCAAAATTAATCATATATTTTAATTTGATGAATGACGTATCGTAGGGTAGCGTATATTTTAGGAAAAAGTATGAATTACCCTGTGAACAATTGTGGTCGACCGAATTATACCCCTGAACTCGAAAATTGGACATTCGACACCCTCAACTATTGTTTTGACTGGTTTTGACTTGAAATTACACACGTGGCGCCAACGTGGCAGTCCAGTCAGCAAAACAAAAAAAAAACTGGGCCCACTTGTCATACTTCTCCCTCAATCCCCCTCAACCCAGTCCCATCACATTCCCCCTGCTCTCTCTTGCCATGTGCTCGGTTGGCTGGTGGTGGAGGCGGACCACGTCCAGGCGGGTAGAGGAGGCGGACCGGGCAGCCGGTGGCGGATGCAGACCTTGCCCGGGTGGCGGGCAACTAAGGCGGAGCTCGCCTGGGCAGCTGGTAGCGGAGGCGGACCCGGCGACCGACAGTGAAGGCGGACCAGGCTACTGACGGCGGAGGCGGACTAGGCGACTAGCGGGGGAGGTGTAGCTCAGCTGGTGCCTCAGATCCAGAGCCTGCCGTGGGCCGGTGTGGGACGAGGGTGACGGCGATGAGGCCAGTACTGGCATAGGAGGAAGCAGAGCCCTGGGAATCATGGCGACGGTCCTGACAGCAATGACGAGTGGGCTCGAGCTCCTCCTCTCAAGCCATGGCACTACCGAGCTCCTCCTCCTCGAGCTCCCCGCCCTTGGTTGTGAGCTCCACAACTCTCCTCGCTAAGCTCTAGCTCCGCCTAGTGCGAGTCCACGTGCACGTGGCTCCGGCAACAAGCACCCCCTTCTCCGAGAGAGACGGCAAACCACCACCACGGCACCAAACCGCCCCTCTCCTCCTTCCTGCCTCCACTCAAGCATGAATCCCATCCCCTTTTGTTGAGCTCAGAAAAGACGGTGTCAGCAGCGAGCTTGATGTAACCGGGGCGGCATCCAACTCCATGGCAGCATCGAATCAAAGCAATCCCCTTGCTGAGGTCGAGGAAGATGGAGTCGTCCGGGTGGCCTCATGCCCATGACGAGCTCCACGGAGACGGATCCGCATAGGTTGCCATTGGTAGAGTGCCGGCGGCAGCAGCAATAGCTAGCCAAGCTCATGGAGCCCCTTCTTCCCCCTCCCTGTTGGATTGGCCCTGGCCACTGGAGCTCTCTCCTCTGCTCACCGAGAGAGAGGGGCTGAGAAGGAGGGAAAAAAACGAGATGCTGACAAGTAGGCCCCGCTGTTTTTTATTTGTTCTCTGACTATATCGTGACGTGTGTGCCATGTAGGTTGAAAACCGCATCGAATAGAGTTACAATGGTAATTTGTCCGGTTTTAAGAGTTTGGGGTGTCAAATGTCCTGTATTGTAGTTTAGGGGGTAAATCGTACTATTGCAATATTTCGGGAGATAAATTATGGGGTATATATACAATACAGTACATATGTCCGCGATAGAAGAAGTATTTGTAAGTGTTTTAAACCAGAGGGAGTAGCATAAAACCTGCTGCATATATATACTAATTTTTGTTGTATATTGTGTAGTAATGAATAGTATTGGAACAATTGATATCAGTTAGTAGTACGTATATATATTTACATATCTATCTATGCAGTTAGCCTATGTTTGTTGTGGGGAGATAGGGGAGATTGAGTCTCGTTTTCCGCGCGCGCGCTTTTCAAACTAATAAACGGTGCGGTTTTTGTAAAAAAATTTCTATAGGAAAGTTGCTTTAAAAAATCATATTAATCCATTTTTGAAATTTAAAATAGTTAATACTCAATTAATCATGAGCTAATGGCTCACCTCATTTTACGTATCTTCCCAATCTCCTCAATTCTCTTCTTCTCAAACACACCCTTACCCTTAGTTTTGTTTCGTGGATACATTTGAATCCTTAATTTACTAGCTTGCATGTGTGCATGCCAGTTCCAAAAGCTGACCAGTAATTACCTGGAAGCAGCGGAATGGTACCACCGGAATCACAAGCCGAGCTTCAACGATCAAGTGGCTCTGGGAACCGCGACCACAGGCACACGATCGCTTGCTGCCGGCCTAATGCTTGGCATGGGTGATGCTGCAACAACAAAACAAGCATTCCAGTGGGCTGTTACTAGCACTGACGCCATCATCTCCTGTGGAAAAATTGGGCGTTTAATGAATGACATTTCTGGATTCAAGGTAACTGAGAGAGTTGAATCAATTTAATTTACTGCTGGAGTATAGCATTTTAGTTAGCAAGTAATTAATTGATCTCAATTTACAACTCCTTGTCAACGAGAGAGCTAGCATCAGGTTTGACAGAATTTTCCACTTAACATAACGCTCAGAGTTATCTTAGGCTAGTGTGTGTAAGGGCATGCATGTTTGACACGGCTTCGAATCCAATCTTTTTTAAAGCTAGATATTTGATTGCTAGCTAGCTCTAAAAATCCATAGAGCTGTAATTATGTCGACAGCATTTGAATTAATTATCCTTTTTCTTGTCATTTTCAAATCGTTACTTATATATATATATACTCCCTCCATTTCACAACGTAAATCATTCTAGTATTTCCAACATTTATATTGATGGTAATGAATCCAAATTTAGATTCATTAACATCAATATGAATGTGGGAAATACTAGAATGACTTACTTTGTGAAACGGAGGAAATAGCTTTTAACATGGTGTATTTCTTTCTTTTTAGACTTTCTGAACTAAAAAAAAAACGCCAGTACTCCCTTAAGATTTGTCCCAAAATATAACTTCACCAACATTCTCTTCCCAACTAATCACAACCCCACCATTCAATTTTTCCACCTAATTCCACTACTCAACCAATCACAATCTTCCACCATTCACTTCTATCTACTTTCTTAATAACCGTGTCAAAGTCTAAAAATGCTTATAATATGAGACCGAGTGAGTATTAGGGAAGGATCTAATATTAAATAAATAAAAGGGAAGAGGCTACGACCATCTTATAAGGCTAGCTGGAAGATCTTTGATCTTTGGGCGTTTCTCTATCTCTTTCTGAAATTTAACTGTTTAATTAATCAATCACTATTCATTATTTTATACGGATGCGCATGCATGCAGCTCGGGTCGCAGAACAAAGCTGACATGGCATGCGCCGTCGAGGCCTACATCGAGGAGCACAAGGTCACAGCCGACGTCGCCATCGCCAGGATAAACGAGGTGTTGGAGGAGGAATGGAAAACAACCAACCAGGCTCGCGTCGACCACCGGGCTGTTCTTCCTGTGGTGCAGCGTATGATCAACATCACGCTGGGCATCCAGTTGTTCTACGGCAACGACAGTGATGCTTTCACGTTCGGCAAACAGCTTCAGGAGGTTCTTGAGGATCTCTATGTCAAGCCCATGCCCTTATTATAGAAGCTGAAATTAGTTATTGCATGCATGGGGATGATTAATGCCAAATATATCCATCTGTCTCGTAGTGTGCTCATTCAGTACCATATATATTTTTTTTATCTAATTCACATGATGATCGATGTACGTGTCCATGAACTTTTTTTGGGCAGCAACTTTCCTCTATTTATCTATATGGACAAATAATGCTAGGGTTAGCTGCTAATCACCCGATCGAACACTTTGTGCGCACACTGCACACGTCTGGCACGGCAACAGACGAGAAGACTGAAGAATGCTAGGAGAAATTTAGAACAGAGAAGTAGAGTATTTCAGAGTTTCAGAGAATCATGGGAGAGAGAGAATTGGTGAGGTAATTTTCTGGTTTCTTCCATTCAACTAAATTGTAAAAACTTACAAATGGAAACTTAGCTACTGCTACTTATACTCCAATAAAAGAAAAAAGGAATCCAAGCCTACAATCGCGCCATCCCACGATCCGGAACTCCTGGATCCAATGCCGTGTGAAACTCACGCCCACAACGCACACCTGACGCGGTCGCCGACTCCTGCAGCGCGCCATATCTCTCGTGCATGCATAACAAACTCAAACCTGAATTATTCATCCAGCCGTTGCAACTGCCATAGTCTGGAACACCTTGGGGCCATAGCTGAAATAACTGTCAACAAATTCCCCCTTAATTCTGCTATGGCCCAAAATCACGAACACCTAGCAGGTGCCGTGCTGTCACCAATCTTGCTGTTGGCAACCCTTTAGTTAACACATCCGCCCGCTGCTCCTCAGTCCGGACGAACTCGATCTGAATATTCCCACTTTCAACACACTCCCGAATGAAATGGTAGCGGGTGTCTATGTGCTTACTTCTCCCATGAACCACAGGATTTTTCATGAGTGCAATTGCTGATATGTTTTCAACATACAACTTCACCGGCCTAGCGTTTGCACCAATCATCTCAATCATCAATCCCCTGAGCCACAAAGCGTGACAAGCTGCTGCAGTGGCTGCCATGAACTCAGCCTCACAGGACGAAAGTGCCACCGTTTTCTGCTTTTGTGAACTCCATGAAATCAGACTATTGTTGAGATAAAATACCATACCGCTAGTACTCCAACGATCATCACTGTCACCGCCCAGATCACCATCTATGAATCCAATGATCTCCACTGCATCTTTACCACCAGCAAACGCGAGCCAACAGTTGATTGTACCCTTGAGGTACCTGAGAATTTGCTTCACCGCCTTGAAATGCATCACAGTCGGATGCTCCATGAACCTGCTCACTACACCCACAACATAGGACAAATCCGGCCGTGTATGCAACAAGTAACAAAGACAGCCTATCACTCGCCTGTATTCTGTGGGATCAACTGTGCTTCCTTCAGCATCTTTGTGCAACTGTGAACGATGTTCAATAGGAATTGAGGTAGAATTGCAATCTAGCATCCCAAACTAGGTCAGAATCTTCCTTGCATAAGCAGCCTGCTTGATGACGATCCCGTCAGCACTTTGCATCATTTCAATCCCCAAGTAATAAGTCAGAAGTCCAAGATCACTCATCTCAAACTCCCCCATCATCTGCTGTTTAAATGCTGTGATCTCGCTTGGGTTTTCTCCTGTCACGATCAAATCATCAACATATACTCCGACAATTAGTCCGGCACTCCCTGTACCTCTGGTGTATACAGCATGCTCTTGTGCACACTGGCTGAAACCAAGTTCCTTCATACTCCGGTCAAGACGAGTATTCCACACCCGTGGTGCCTGTCTTAGCCCGTAGAGAGCCTTTCTTAATTTGTACACAAGATGTTCCTTCCCCTTCTCAACAAAACCTTCCAGCTGAGAGACATAAACTTCTTCCTCAAGACATAAACTTGACGTCGAGGTGATGCACCTGCCACCTCCGATCAGCTGCAACTGCAAGTATAGCTCGCACCGTGTCCAACCTCGCAACCGGCGCAAACATTTCATCAAAATCCACACCTTGCCGCTGGACGTACCCGATCACCACCAGCCGTGCCTTGTGTTTGATCACCTCACCGGCAGTGTTTTTCTTCTGCTTGAACACCCATTTGAGCCCTATTGCCTTGTGACCAGCTGGCAGCATGCACAGCGACCACGTCTTGTTCTTCCCAATGGCCTCTAGTTCCTTGTTCATAGCATTCACCCACGCCGGCTCGCCGGCTGCTTCTTGGTAGGACGATGGCTCCTCCATCTCTGCGAGCAGCGCTTCTGCGTTGTCATCGTCCTCCACGCTTCTGCGTCATCATCATCCTCCACCAGGTCCACCTGAGGTGCTTCAAGCATGATTTTCTGCCAAGCTTATGTACCGCATCGTCCCGTCGTCACTGTCGGTCGTGCACGCTGACGCCTCCACCTCGGCAGAGTGCGTTGAGGATGAGCCAAGTGTAGGCGTGCTAGGCAAGGTTGGTGAGAACCTCACCGGGCTTGCCGGAGGCGTTCCCCACTGTTCCGCCACTTCTGGCTCCATCCCATCTCGCCTTCCTGCTGGCGGTGCCCAGTACCATGCTACCGAGCCTGCCTGCTCTGCCGGCGCTGGCTGCTCTTCATCGACGGCTTCTTCTACCTCGAACTCGGTGGAATTCACCTCTCCTGCAGTAGCAGTCCACTGCCAAGGTGTGTTTTCATCAACAACAACGTCACGACTTACAATGATTTGCCGACGACGCAGATCAAACAGTCGATTCGCTTTGCTCCCTTCTTCAACACCCATGTACACGAACGGATTGCTCCGGTCGTCCAGCTTCTTCAAGTGCGGTGTAGTCACCTTCACGTGCGCCGTACACCCGAACACACGCAGGTGGCCCAGGTGAGGTTTCTTCCCCGTCCATGCCTCGAACGGAGTGCCATTTCCCATCACCTTGGTCAGCAGCCGATTTTAGGAGGAATACGGCGTGACGAACTGCCTCGCTCCAGATCCTGCCAGGCATGGACATCCCCTTGAGGAGAGACCACGCCATTGCCATCACCGTCCTATTGCGATGCTCCACGACGCCATTCTGCTGCGGTGAATACGGTGCCATCAGGTGGCGCTCGATGCCGGCTTCATCGCAAACGTGTGCAAACTTGCCGGACAAGAACTCGCCGCCACGGTCTGTCTGGAGTGTCTTGATTGTTCGTCCTGCCGTGTTCTCCGCCAACGGCTTGAATTTGTCGAACGCCACGAGCGCTTGGTCCTTCGACTTGATCACAAGCACCCACATCCAATGAGAAAAATCATCTACGATCAACATAAAGTATCGATTACCGGCGAACGTCGATGGAGTGATCGGCCTACACAGATCCATGCGGAGCAGCTCGAGCGGCGCCTCTGCTCGATAGTTTGCCATTCCTGGGAATGGCTGCCGGATTTGTTTCGCCACTTGACATGCTTGACATAGCTGGTTTGGGTGGTGGACTGCGGGCACTCCTGCCGCCATCTCCTTGTCCACCAGTAGCTTCAATGCATGGAAATTCACGTGTCCGAGCCGAGCATGCCATAGACACAGCCAGCAGTGGTGCCCTCCACTCCACCAGATCCGGTGGGAGGGGAGGTGGTGGGCTACCGCGGACGGCGGCGAGCTCCCCACGGGTGGTGGCGGCGGCCTCCCGTGGGCAGCGACTAGCTCCCCACCACCAGATCAGGCGAGAGGGGTGGTAGCGGCGACGGCGGTGCCCTCCCCTCCGCCAGATCCGGCGGGAGGGGAGGCCGCGTGCTCCCATCAGTGACGACAGACTCCCCACAGGCAGCGGCAGTGGGATCCCCACGATAGCGGCGGTAGGCTCCCCACGGCGGTGGCCATTTGTAATTGTTTTGAGTGTTTTTTGTTTATAATTGTGATTGTTTTGAGTGATTTTATTTGATGATTTTTGTGAATGTTTCTGATTTGAACAAGAACTTCCCATTTTCTTTTAGATTTTTCGAAATTTTTTGTTGGGTTAGAGCCATCCCGAGTCTTTTTTTTTCGGCAATCCATACACCTCAAAAGGTGCTGGTTTTGAACTTGCACCATTGATAGATACTAATAGGTGCTGCCTGTGAGGTGTCGCTTGCCAAATCCGGCACCTATGTGAGGTTGGCAACCGGCAGCAAAAGGTCAAATTTGTAGCTTGCGCTTGTTTGTTTTACAATATAACTATGTGGTCCATACAAGTACTAAACTGAACTTTCAACTTATGTGTGTATGCCGACAACCATCAATCATAAATGTTTGGTTTGTATGCGGAATCCATTTTCGTTTATCATTCACAAGAATTAACAGTGCTTTTCCCCATAGACTGGTTGCAATATTATGAATGAAATAGCCAAATCAACTTTAAAGTCTGACTGCAACAACTTGTAAAAACTTATTTCATTACTTCCTTGAGGAATATTTCATCACAATATGATGCTTGTTAATGTTGAAAATAAAAGACATAATTAATTTATTCATGGGTTTGGTTTAGTTCTAGACGTTCTTTCTCTCCTCTCCAATTCTCAACTTATACTTTGTAGGTCGATCTGACCAATAGGTGATGGTGAGAGCATATGAGAATGGAGCTGGCCTAGGTGAGACCTGTGCAATTCATTCTTCAATCCAAAACTTCTTATGTTGTTTTTCTTAATCCTACTCACATGAACGGCATATAGCATTTTTATCCATTAAAGGGTAAATTTAAGTATAGTAGTTAGCAGTCATTTTGTTATACGATTTAAAGTCAGTTTTGTGGTTTTGTTATGCAGAAGAGTACTTAGCAGTTCTTTGTTAAAGTTGACTGTTATGCATAGTATTAAAGGATAATTGATATATGGATGGTTTTTGTTCGAAGTTAGTAACAGAATTAGTAAAGTTCAGGGGATAAGAGGGTTGTTGACACTGAAAAAGTTGTGTGATGTGTAACTAATAGGTGTCAATTTAAATTGAAATTTATATTCTGCATACTGGGGCTTAATTCCTCAAATTGTTTTTGTCTCACATATGCCTAGGAGGACTACATTCAGGTTGCTGCGGAGTATTTTGGTTTGCTGATTTCGACATTCATTTTGGTGAGTTACTTGTGGCTCGACATAGTGTGAACTTGGCCAGTGAACCTAGTTTCCTCTTGTGGTTGCATTTGGTCAGTTAACATAGGACCTTATTTTGCTATCTAGGATATGGTGGAATTGCTAAAACCAAACCTAGTTTGCAATTGTAGCTGGATTTGGTGAAGATGTACTAAACATGTTATTATTTTGCTACGGTCTGTACTGATATGAGGTCAGTGATCACCTGTATATATGAATGGGCTTTGATTGTAAGTATTGGTTTGATAAATGGACTTGTGCTATATTGAATGTTAATTGGGCTTATATATACTCTGTTAAATGGTTGTTATATCTCAAGCTTATGCAAGCTTTTGTAATGGGCTTATATATGAGCTAAAATAGTGTTTAAATAGCTGTCTTATATGGGTCATTCCAATATCTTATTGGACCTATAATTGGGCTTAACACATAAACAAATTACCTCGTACATGGACCATAAATAACAATAAATAACAGCCCACAAAAAATTTCATGACGATTAATATTGTCACAATTAACATGTCAGATGGGACATTGTACTACAATTTTATGATGTTTCTTGTCCTACATGGCAACTACAAGCCTAGTGATTTGTGACATTTTCTAGGCTTCGTAATGTCGAACATGAGCATCATAAAACAATGACGAAAGAAGGATCTTTATAGGTTAATAACAAATAAAATATGTTTTCGTTACAAAACATGATTAGAGAGGCATGATAGGTGACGATCGACTTTTCGTCACGCGATCGTCACAAAGTTTGAAACGTGACACAATTTTCATTCTTTGTGACATAAATGAAACGTCACCTAGCTATCATAAGATCTCTTACAGTGTGGGTGATAGGCAATAGAGCTCGGTAAAAATGTGAGCCCCAGTTTTTTAATAGGTACCCTTTTTTTTAAAAAAAATCGGCACTTATACTTATTTTAAAAGAATCGACACCTATAATACAAGTATATGTGTCGGCTCTATTTAAAAACCGGCACATATAGTATTGGTGCCGGTTTTTCTTTAGAAGTGACAGCTATATTGCTGAAAGGTGTCGGTTCTACTTTTTTTCATCGTGCTGAGGTGAGAAAATGCTATACTTGCCGGTTTTAAATGAACCGGCACCTAGCTATAAGGCCGGTCCTTATAAGGGTTTTTTAAGGCACGCAATCATAAGTTTGTTCAATGAATAAAAACATAAGGTGATGATTGGACAAACCCTCAACTCTGTCTTATTTATTAAGTAGCCCTAAATCACATAGATTTAGCCAGCAATTTTATAAGAGTATAGCACCAATAAATATATTAATATTATTTGGGGCACATAGATAAAAAATAGAGCAACCCACCATGATAATCATTATGAGAAAGATGGATTTGCATTACCCCCATTTGGGCATGCAGTAACTAATTTTGGCCTCTATATGGGCATGGGCTTGACATAGAGATTCTCAAGAATCTCCCGAAGTTGCTCGCCGAAAGTGAAACCATCACTGTCATAGCCGTAGAACAACGGGATGGCCATCGTTAAGTTGATAAGGCGCTGCGCCACTGGAAGAACAGCCTGGTTGTCGATCCGAGCCCGGTTAGTCGTTTTCCACTCATCTTCCATCAGCTCATTTATCTTGGCGATGGCAACGTCGACCGTGACCTTGTGCTCGTTGATGTAAGTCTCCACCGCGCATGGCATATCAGCCTTGTTCTGCGACCCGAGCTGCAACCAATTCATGGAATTAAATTTAAAAATATACTATTCATTTAATTTATTTTTAAGAATATTCGAGATGTAAATTTTATTGTAGAAATATACCGTCAATCTTGCACGATCGTTGAGCGAAAATGATGCAGGGGTGACATCGAAGATGGTAAAGCGCGAGACCGCGCAGTCTCGCGCGGCGACGGCGAGTGCGCGGGAAGGACGAGCAGTCTCGCTCAAGCATAGAGCGACACCGTCCAAAACTGCATTTTTTAAGTGACTAATGACCTAATTAATTATTTAACTAATAATATTTAGTGATTAATTAGTAATTAATTAATCGCTAATCATAGTAATTAATCACTAATTAACCATTTGAAATCCGGTATCACTGATTGGTTAAGCGAGACCGTTCCGTATGCGATACTGCTCGCGACGTCACGTCCACGTTACTTTAGCGTAATGGTTGTGCGAGATCGACGATATATTTTTAAAAAAGTTTTGAATCCCGAATATTTCTAAAAATAAAATGAATGAACATTATATTTTCAAATTTAATTCCCAAATCATGCACGTATCCGCAATATGTAAGAGGCTATAATTAATTTAGAGGAGTGAATAATTAACAAAAGTAAACTTCAGAGAGTAAAAACCCACACCATGTTAATTTATGTTTTGTTTGAAATAGAAACAGAGAGGAAATCTATATAGTTTTAGTTTCTAGAGCTAGAAACAGACAATCCTAAGAAATCTTAGATCTGAACCTTGTTAGACTAAGCCTGTCACATTTAGCTGGTTAGTTATTCATTTGTTTGTGCATCCGTGGCAGGTCATTGGATTCTGTCACGAGTTAGTTTCTCTGTTACATGTTGCATGAGCCAGAGGCGCGCAGAGTTCGCGTCTTGGCCGAGAGTGCGTGTGTGCGTGGCTCGCCGAGAATGCAGTGTTGATCAGCACTTCGTGGGATGGCGCGGAGGAAGTGGTCATAGCGGCTGAATAGGTGAAGCTGATAGTTTGTTATGCATGGAATCGTTGGAGAATAATTAGATAGAAAAAACCAGAAAAGCCGCAAGACGTTGCGCGGCACCAAAACCTGTGTTCTTGTGTTCATCTGTGTTCGTTGCTTTCACGCGCGTCTACACATTTGTTTTTCTTGTGTTTATCCAAGTGATCGCGTGTGTGAGGGTTTTGCCACAACAAACCTATGGTAAAATATGGTCCAGTGAAGATTAATTTTGTTAAACCCTATCGCATGGTTATATATGTTACATTATTACTCTCAAAACATGCATGGTGATTTCTGAAATTTACTTCCTAACTA
Organism: Oryza glaberrima; assembly: GCF_000147395.1. Classification (NCBI taxonomy): domain Eukaryota; kingdom Viridiplantae; phylum Streptophyta; class Magnoliopsida; order Poales; family Poaceae; genus Oryza; species Oryza glaberrima. The sequence continues at coordinate 13,093,320 of NC_068329.1, forward strand.
AAATACTACCGGTGAATCAATTCGAGCCTATGCATCGATCGATTAATTACCTTATATCCGGAAATGTCATTCATGAAACGCCCGATTTTTGCACACAAAATGATGGCGTCGGTGCTAGTGACAGCCCACTCGAAAGCTTCTCTTGTTGTTGCTGCATCGCTCATGCCGAGCATTACACCCGCAGCTAGTGATCGTACGCCTGTGGTCTCGGTCGCGAGAGCCACCTGCTCACTGAAGCTTGGCTTGTAATTCCGGTGGGACCATTCCGCTGCCTCCATATAATAACTTGACACCTTTTGGAACTATGCATACGGATGTATGCACAGAAGATATTAAATTAAATATCGATCGAAATGTAGCCACGAAACAAATGAACTGCATAAATATATATATATGTACTAGCTAGCTAGTACTACCTCCGTTTCACAATGTAAGTCATTCTAGCATTTTCCACATTCATATTGATACTAATAAATCTACACATATATATTTATCTAGATTCATTAGCATCAATATAAATGTGAAAAAATGATAAAATGACTTACATTGTGAAACGGAGGAAGTAATTGATATTGTTCCAAATATACAATAAAATATAGTGTGTGTGTGTGTGTATAGGTTGGTAGGTTTTATGCGTTTACCTCTGCCTTGTTGAAAGCAACAAGGTACCTCTTATTGCTTGGCATTTGATCCTCAAACTCCCTAAAGGTGCTCAACATTATTTCATAAAACTTTCTCAGGTATTCTGGTACAAGGGAGATAGCGGTGTCATCCCATCTGCATGATAGTATACATACATATATATAATTATATTCATGCCATTATTATTTTTGCAGTTTTGAAATATACTATTACTATTCATCTATTTGGAACAATGCCACTATAACTTCACAGCTATTTTAAATATACCACTACTTACCCCTTTGTTGCTTTTTCTAAATCTTTTGGACCATATTATCCCTAACC